>NW_015160849.1:634744-652867 GCF_001447785.1 Gekko japonicus | reverse complement strand
CCATCTCCAGCCTCCACGGTACTCTGAAACCCTGACTTTCCACATCAAATTGGCTGTCATCGGGGGCATCTCAGCAGGGTATAAGGACACAGGGTCCACCATGTTCTCCAGGGGAATTGATCTCTGCCATCTGGAGAACAGTTGTTATTCAGAGAGGTGTCCAGCCCTCATCTGGAGATTGGCAACAATGGTTTCTCCAGAGGAAAAGCAGTCTTTCTCTGCAGTGGGGACCAATGCAGTTTACATCATTCTCCTCTCCCCCTTTTGACTTGCACAACAACCCTGTGAGGTAGGTTAGGCTGAAAGTCTGTGACTGGTCCAAAATCACCCACTCAGCTTCTACAGCAAGAACCTGGATCTAGCAGACTCTGTTCTGAGGCACTGACTGCTACGGCCAGGGCAACCAAACTCTAGGTGGAGCCTGAAGATCACCAGGTATTACAACTGAACTCCAGACAAGAGATCTTTCCCCACCCCGGAGAAAATAACTGCTTTGGAAGGTGGGCTGTATGGCTGTCGCGCCACGGGTTCTTCCGTGGCCGTATCGGCCGCTGCGGTGGGACTGGCGCAATCCGTGCCGAGTTCTTTGAAGCTGCCCAACGAGGGACGGGGTTCGGGAGGCATATTTGGGGACTGGGAAGGCCTTGGTCTGAAACCCCTGCCAAGCAGGAGGGGACGCGCTCGGGCGAGAGACCACGGAATCTTGCCCTTACATATAGATGCTACCATGGAAGGGGCCAGGCGGGTAGATACTTCCCCACAACCCGAGACTCCTGGGGTTAACGGAGGCGAGAACACTAAGGTTAAAACACTGAGATTGGGAACACACGTGAAATGAGGGGAGCGGATTGGAGAACTGGGCTGATGGGGAGCACATGGGGTAGGGGGAAGAATGTAACACGGCAATAAAAGAAAGAAACAGAAAACACCGGGGAGGAATCCGGCGAATCGTGGCGACCCAGAGAGAGAACGTGCGCATGAGAGACGATTCGGCTGGGAACAGTAGCTGGCGTGTGGCGCTAACACCCAGCACGTTCAATTTCTGAGGTGTTTGTTTCTATACGAGTCTCACCACGGCTACAGGATATTCAGAGCCAGTGAGTGCATCCGAACGCGACAATGGCATTCTGTTCAGCTGAGGCCTCTCCCCTCCCCAAACCCTGGCTTCCATAGACTCTACCAGGAAATCTCCAGGAATCTCCCTACCTGGAGCTGGCAACACTAGACTCAGGACTGGCCCCACTGAGTAGGCTTGCAAAGGATTTCCTTCCGTTGTCTAAACCAAGCTTGGTTGCCTACCATGGTGAAACGGGCTCCAGTTTACAACTCAGCTGTTTGCCTCCCACCCTCACACCGTGGGCATATCTCACTCCTTAAATTCGCTGCCACCACTTATGGAATTGTCACTGCCTTTTTAGAGAGACAGTGAGACCCCTCTGGCCAAAGCTCCCTATTTGGAGATGAAATCCCCAATCTTTGGGGGAATCCCTGAAAAGTTGGCAACCCAAGGGTCTGGACTTTCCTTGCTTTCCTGGGCTACCCCTCCCTTTGATATTGTGCAAAGCAGGGGAGACTATGTGGTCAGAGCACAACACAGATTATTAGCCCAAATTAAAGAATTTATTTAACTATTTACACAGTTATGGAGCACACACATACACACAATACTCTCTACCTCTGGAGGTTGTGGGCTCACCTGTACTTCAGCCTCTCTTTCTTACCCAAGAGAGCAGGGAAACTTCCATTCATTCCCCAGTCCAGCCGACTGTGGAGTGGCTGAATTTCTGCTGCCACCCAGGGACAATGACTGCCTTGGAACAGTCCCTGTTTTCCCGCAAATATGGCCTTGGGGCAGCTGAGAACTGTAGGCCAACAGATGAGGAAGCCGCATTCAACCCAGTGAGTGATAGCCCTGCAGGCCCGTCTCTGGAACTACCACTCAATTAAACCTTATGGGGGAACATTTTAAACAAAGAACCACAGCTATCTTACAAACACAGGTAACTGCCATTTCATGACACCTACCAACAGCCACTGAGGGGAAAGTCCCACACAGGAAAAGCGTTTTCGTCAAGAGAGAAAGCCATTTGCCAGTAATTCTGACAGGGCACAGTGGCTGAAGGGGGAGTGGGCGGGGAAGAAGAGCGGACCCAGCACCTGGCCAATGGCATGCGAGTATTCTTGAGTGGCGGCTGACGAGCCAATGGCTGAGGGAGAGCATGGAATCTTGCCACCGCAAAACAGGATTATTATATAGGAGAGAGGAGAGATGCTGGTAGGGTTCCATCAGGAATGCAGTGGGATGAGGCAACTCTTGTTTCCTCCACCGCCTTTTCAAGTGATGAGATGCCCTGGGGGGGGGGATTGGCACTTGAAAAGACATGTGGGGTGGTGGGGACAACTCTGCCTCACCCTTCCACAGACCTGATCAGGATTGGGCTTTTGTACCATTTTTAATTTGCCTGCTTCAGGCTTTAAAAAGGTAGCAAGCAGCCCCATAACAGACACGAGGACACCATCATGTCTAGTTCAACCCTACATTACTAAGAGAGAGAAAAAAATAATTATCCAACTGGTATAAAATCAATGTCAATTCATCCTGTAGCTGCATTCCCTGAAAGTCTCATTTTATTAGGCTGTATCTCTGTTGAGGGCCATTTTGTTTTCTCCAAATAGCTTCCAAAATTAATCTGGTCGTGCCAACTGACATGCCTATAATGAAGAAAACGTTCTTGAGGTATTTCATGTTTCCACACATTTATTGTTCTCCTCAGAACCAGTTCCAATGTCCTTTTTTACAACAAGTTTTTTAAAACTACAGCTAGAGAAGTACTAGTTGTTTTATCATACTACACCCAATTGTCAATGGAGATGGGTTTTGTAGATCTCTCATTACTTTATTTCCCTGGCTGTTCTATTCTCTTTGATGATTATTTCTTGGGTACCCCTACACTTTTGAATATTATAAAAACAAGCCCCATAATATTTGCTCCCAATTTAGTATCATTTGCAAATTTAATAAGCATTCCCTCTATTCCTTCATCCAAATAATTGATAAAGATGTTGAACAAAACAGGTCCCAGGACAGATCCCTGAGGCACTCTGCTTGTCACTCGTCTTCAAGAGGATGAGAAACCATTTTACCAACTTGTCAACAAGAATATTATATGGAACCTTATCAATAACCTTACTGAAATCAAGACAAACTATGTCTACAGCATTCCCCTGATCAAGCAAGGTAGTAACTTACTTGAAAAAAGAGATAAGCAGGGCCGGCTCACTCACTAGGCGAACTAGGCGATCGCCTAGAGCAGGCCGGCCCTTAGGGGCGCCAAACTGCACCCAGCCCCGTACTCTGAGAGTTTCTTGATTATTTGTGTTTTTCATTCTTCCTAAAACGCATTTATTTTTTTAAAGTGGGAGGCGGGGGGGGGGGGGCGCCAGAAGGGATCCTCGCCTAGGGTGCAAAATAAGCTGGGGCCAGCACTGGAGATAAGGTTAGTCTGACACGACTTGTTCTTGAGAAATCCATGCTGGCTTAGTTATAACAGCCATCAAGTGCTCAAGGACTGACTGATTATTTGTTCTAAAAAATTTCCAGGTATAGATGTCTTTTTGTCTTTTTTGTATATCTTTTTGGCAGCCCATGGTATCTGTAAAACTCTCCTCCAACACCACATTCAAATGAATCAACTTCCTTCCTCCCAGCTGTCCTCATTGTCCAGCTTTAAACTTACATGTATCTAAGTGCTGGTTCTGAACCTTGCTATGAAAGGTCTCTCCCCATGCAACCAAAAAAGTATGGGTGTGACCCTTGCCCGTGAAGAAAGGTCATCTGGTTCATAAAGAAGAAAAAGAGCAGGTTTTTATACCCCACTTTTCTCTATCTTAAGGAATCCCAAAGCAGCCTACACTGCCAGCCCCCCCCCCCAGCCACCAGCAGGGGATGGGAGGGTAGGGTTGCCAAATCTAGGTTAGGAAACTCCTGGAGATTTAGGCCTGGAGCCTGGAGTGGACAGAGTCCTCAGTGGGGTACAGTGACTTAGAATCCACCCTCCAAAGCAGCCATTTTCTCCAAGGGAAATTATCTCTGTAGTCTGGAGATGAGCTGTAATTCCAGGGGATCCCCAAGTCCCAAACTGGAGGCTGGCATCCCTAGCTTACAGTTGCCTTTCCTTTCCTCTCCCCACAGCAGCCACCTTGTGAGATAGGTGGGGCTGAAAGAGTTCTGAGAGAGTTGTGACTGGCCCAAGGTCACCCAGCAAGCTTTATGTGGAGGAGGAATGGGGAATAGGGCTGCCAAGTCCCACCGGGGGGGGCGGATTTCCCCCCGCTTTGGAGGCCCGATTTCCGCCCCCGCGGAATCGGGCCCCGGGGAAAAACCCACCCCCGCGTGCACGTCACAGGGAAGTGACGTCATGACGCCGGGCACGCTGGGGGCGGGGCCACAGCCATTTGAGGGGAAAACTCTGTTTTCCCCTCAAATGGCTGTGACCCCGCCCCCAGCGTGCCCGGCGTCATGACGTCACTCTGGAAGCCACCCCAGAGTCCCCCGCCAGCGAGGTAAGTCCGATTTGGCAACCCTAGTGGGGAATCAAACCCGATTCTCCAGATTAGAGTCTGCTGCTCTTAACCGTTACACCACACTGGCTCTCAAAGTGGCAAACCAGCGACTAAGTGGCTTGTGTAAGATTATGCACCTCATTCCAGCACTGAAATAACTTCAAAGATGACCATTTAATTCCTGGGCACAATTTAAACACTCACTTTATAAAGCCTTCAGTAGGTGTGGACCAAGATATCTGAAGGACGACCTGCTCCCATATACACCCACGCTATTTAGTTTTGAGAAAACGTCTGGGCCACCTTTCCAGAGATTGGCTCAAGGAGGTTCATGAGGTAAAAACAAAAACACCGTAACAGGCTGCTGCTCATGATGCTTTATCCATAAAACAGCCCTCAGGCTAGAAGCAGAACTGGAATCCTTCCACTAAGAGCCTGGTTAAAGATAAATGTTCTGGCCTCTAGAATAAAGTCCCGTAAAACCTCCGCCCCCATTCCGTCCCCCTCCCGGCCCAAAACGCCTCATATGGACAGGGCCTGTGATGGTCAGACAGGAACCTGGGTCCATTCAGTTTGACACCAAACAAGTCGAACACCTGTCACCTGATTACGTATTTTTAAACTATCAGCATGTCTCTTGGAGGCTAACCAGTGGTCAATGAAAACGGACCCTCCATGCCCTTGCTACAGCTAAAAGACCTGTATGACAACGCTGGAGAGATAAATGGCCACTTCCTGTAAATCAATAGATCGAGGACCTTAGAACTTTATCAATATTTGAACTCATGGCTTACGGGCAACATCTGCATGCTGGAGGTTGGAAAGGGCCTTCCGGTCACAGCCCTATTATGGCAACTCTGTGGGGTTTTCAAGGCAAGAGCTGAACAGAGGTGGTTCGCCACTGCTTGTCTCTGCATAGCAACTCTGGACTTCTTTGGTAGTCTCCCATCCAAGTATGAACCAGGGCTGGCCCTGTTTAGTTTCAAAGATCCAACAATGATGGTTCGCCATTGTTTGGCTCTGCATACCAAAACGTGACTTCCTTGGTGGTCTCCCATCCAAGTACAAAGCAGGGCTGACCCGGTTTAGCTTCTGAGATCTGACTGAGCTATCAAAGACAGGGCTAACAATTGCATGTGGGACAAAGTTTGAGTCCCGTGGTACCTTTAAGACCAACAAAGTTTAATTCTGGAGATAAGCTTTCGTGTGTGTTGGTCTTAAAGGTGCGACTGGACTCAAACTTCATTCTGTTGCTTCAGACCAACACGGCTACCCACCTGAACCTAATTGCATATGGACTCATTTTTAGATGTTTGGAAACCTTTTGTGGAAACCTTATGTGCCATCAGCATTGTTGTATTTTTGTTTCTACTGTATATATACTTCTCTCCTGCCTTTTTAATTGGTTGCTGGGTTTTCTTTATCCCCCCCCCCTTTTTAAAGAAAGATAATTTTTAAAAACCTGCCATCCAGTATTCCCTCTAAGCTGAGTTAGTGTGAGCTAGCTCACAGTTTTTTTACCTCCGGCTCACACATTATTGACTTAGCTCAGGAAGGATGGCTCCAGAGCCAACTAATTTATGCAGTAGCCAAATCGCCGGCTCACAACTTTAATGCCGGTAGCTCACAAAGTAGAATTTTTTATCACAAGACTCCACAGGTTAGAGGGAGCATTGCTGCCATCCATGTTTAAGAGGGTTTTTTTTGCAAAACTGCTTCTGTGCGAAAATGCTGCCAAACCAAGCAGATCAATTAACATTGCTAAGGGCTATTCGGATGAATGTTGAAGGGTAGGATTTTTTTTTTGTAAACACACTGTTTATTTATAATATTTCTGATTTAACTGTCTATTTAAACAGCCTGCCAAGTACAGCAGTAAGGACAGGAGGACGTAAAAGACCATGGGGCTGTGGGAGAAGGTGTATGCACAAAAAACTGTATGGGCCATTCTGCTCTGTCAGGAAAGAATATGTCGAAGGTACCTGTGTAGGCTGATGAATGGACAAACAGTCTATTGAAAAACCAGCTGCCTGACAGGAAGTGGTGAACAGGCCGCAAGCTGAATCAGCCTATGTTCAAGCACACCTAATTTTCTTTGCTTAGTCTTCCAGCGTTGCATAATGCAAATTGTGACATACTGGGGGGTGGGCAGTCCTCACGCTAAACTGTGCTGGCATGCGCTGACGCACAAATTCTTAGCCCTTAGAGCCCAGATTTTTGGCTCAGTGCAGGGCGATGTTTTCTACTTCTAGAACTTTTTACCTCCCAAATTAAGAAAAGCTATTAAAAATAGCTACCATCTGAGCCTGTTGACCACTGTACCCTCCTTCTCTCCCTCCTCTCTTCTCAACCCAACTGCCCCTTTCCAACTACTTGACACCCCTGTGGAACTTGAACCTTATTTATTTATTTACTTTAGTTCAGATTCAGACACCTTTAATGGCATAATTGTATATAATAAATACATTTAAGAAGCAGCATTTAATTCCAGCAAGTAAATTTAGACAATAAAATATGCATATTATGTAAAAAGACAGTATCTAAGTGCAGCTGATTCTGCTAAGAATTTTGCAACCATAATTGTAGTATCAGTATTAACATCATTAAGAAAATATTGAACAGCTGTAAGATTATTAGTAAATAAGCATGGCCGAAGAGGTAAAAGCAGGGGTCATTTCTTAGAAAAAGATCTGCAGGAGCTCATTAGCATGCCTAATAGGCTATTAGCATAACAGCTAATTAGCATATGCCACAACCCCTGACATCACCGGAAGTGATGTCAGAAGGGGAAGCAAAAAGGGGGGGAGGCATTTTCAAAAACTTCCCCTTCCCTTCCCCAGGCGGGCTGGGGGGGGGAAAGCAAAGAGAGAAGGGGTTTAAAGTTTAAACCCCTTCTCTCTAGAGTCGTGCCACAGAAGCAGCACGATCTTTCCATTATATTCTATTAGGACATAGAATGCAATTGAAAGATCGCACTGCAACGGCGGCATGACTCAAGAGAGAAGGGGTTTTAAAACCCTCACTCCCCCCCCAAGCCTGCCTTGGCAGGCTGGCTGGGAAGGGGAGGCTTTTGAAGATGCCTCCCCCCCTTTTTTGCTTCCCCAGCCGGCCTGCCAAGGCGGGATGGGGGGGAAGCGAAGAGAGAAGGGGTTTAAAGTTTAAACCCCTTTTCTCTGGAGTCGCGCCGCAGCAGCAGCACAATCTTTCCATTTTATTCTATGGGTCCATAGAATACAATGGAAAGATCATGCCGCTGCTGCGGCACGACTCTAGAGAGAAGGAGCTTGTGGGCGGGGAGTTGGGGGCAGGGCTTGCCACCACCGCCATTTGTGCCTGCTCCTGGGCTGCCGGAGCGGTACTCCGGCATGCTCCGGCCCCAAATGACCCCTGGGTAAAAGTTTCATACGTGAGGATGTGTGCAGCAAGCAGTCCAGAATAATATGGAAGATTGAATCTGGGGCCATGCTGGGACATTGCAGAGTCTTTCTGGGGGGGGGATGTTGTTAAATCAACCCCCACAATATATTTGAGGGCAAGACATTTAGCTGAGCCAACGTAAAGGCTCTACAATGGGAAGGAAGGCTGAGATTGTGTAAATAATGGGCCATTTGGCCATGTTGGGTTGAAAGGTTAAGATGAGCTTTTGAATAATTATGCAGATGTGAAAGACGAAAGTTATGTAATTCTACATCAAATTGTCTTTGTCTAATAGATTGAAAAATTGAGGTTTCGTCCATTTGGAGAAAGTAATCAGCTGAAAAGCCTATTTGATTAATTTTTTCTTCTGTTTTTGAAAACCAGAGGGGACTGTGTGTATAATTTTTAAGCATGAAATTAGAGAGTTTGGAGAGGCTCTAAAATGAATTTTGAGCCAATATTTAAAGGTTAGTAGTCAACCTTTTGTTTGAATAAGATGTTGGCCCAATTCTAGGATTTAAGAACATAAGAGAAGCCAATGTTGGATCAGGCCAATGGCCCATCTAGTCCAACACTCTGTCACACAGTGGCCAAAAATACCAGGTGCCATCAGGAGGTCCACCAGTGGGGCCAGGACATTAGAAGCCCCCCCCCACTATTGTTATATCCCACTTTATATATACTTTAGTTATATCCCACTTTTCTCCCTAAGGGGGAGCCAGTGTGGCTAACGTCGTTCTCGTCCCCTCCATTTTATCCCCACAACAGCCCTGTGAGGTAGGCTAGGCTCAAAGTGAGTGACTGGCCCAAGGTCACCCAGCAAGCTTCCACGGCAGAGTGGGGATTCGAAAAAGGGCTTCCAGAACCTAGCCCAACACTCTAACCTCCACAACAAGCTGGCTCTGTCTGATGCAGATACAAATAACATGCCACAGTTCCATCACACAAATATTTAGGCCCTGCAGAGAGCAACCATATCCCCTTAAGCATGGCCAGGCAGTCTGGAGGAGGGCTGGGGGGGCATCTTTTCCATCACTCAGGAGTGCTTCTCTCTGCGTCCCCCTTCCCAATCGCTGGTGCAGAAATATCTGAGACTGACTCATTTTGCACCAGACGCTGTTTGCCCCCCTGTTCCCACTGAGAGGGCCTCCTGTTCCCTCTTTCTCTCTCCAAATCACAGCACGAAGCAAAAAACATTAGACCTTGCCCCTCTCCCACGGCTCCTGAATATGCAAAAAAAAAAAAAGGACTTGAGAGAAAGGAAATGGCCGTCTTTGCTCTGGGCTGCTGTGCTGAGAAAAGTGGAAGCATCACAAGAATCTTGTCGCTTCTGCATTCCGCCAGTACCAACTTGGAGGAGTAAAAGGCCTCCTCTTTCCAACACTCTGCAATCTGCTGGCAACACAAGGAACAGGGAGTTGTGCTGGTGGGTGGGGGGCTGTCTGGAAAATGGGGCAGTGGGTTCCCCCCAGGGGAGAAAGGTGGGGTATCAATAATGTAAATAAATAGATATTTCCAAAATGTCAGTATTGGTCAACTTCAGGGCCAATGTTTTGCTGCCTCAAGCAGAAGACATTCATCCCCTCCTGGACCTGCACTGGTTCCTGCCAGGTCCAAACCAAGCACAGGCCCGGGAGGGAATGCTGATCCCCTGCGATGTCACCAATAGCTGTGAAGCAGTTGAGTTGTTGCATACTCCCACCTACCCAGACCCGTAGCTAACGTGGGGCCAATGGGGCCCGCCCCCCCTGCTGTTTTTGAGGGCCCCTCCCCCGATCCTCAGCTCCCCCTCCCTCCCTCTGGCCCCTTCACCCCCTGATCGATCTGAGCCGGCATCTCCCTGTTTGAGCTCATCTGCGAGGAGCTGAGTCTCTTTAGGACCCAGCAGCAACCGGTGGTTGACTGAGTGACACACGCATTGGTCGGATTGCAGCAGTTCGCTCCCCCTGTTGGATTTTCTGTGTCAGACTTCAGAAAATATCGGCGGCTCAGGAAGCTTGATCCCCGCTCTCCTTTTTTGTTTTTTTAAGGGCAGCTTTCCTAGACCTTTTAGTGTCTATTAACATTGGGATTCTGGCTCGCCTCAGAGGAAGGCTCCAGTGGGGGCTGTGTGGGTACATGCCAAGCAGACCCCCATTGCCCTGGAGCCTTTGATATAATTAGCTGGTTGGTCCCCCCAAGGCCCCCTCCACCCAAAATCCCCCCAAAAGCTACGGGGCTGCACCTACCCCACCTCAAGCAGTGGCTTACTTCTGTCAAGATCTGAATAAGCAAGAAGATATTCCTGAATACAAATCGCCAGGGGTCATTTCCTGCAGGAGCACGCAGGAGCAGAGCTCTGGCAGTAAAGAGCCCAGGGGGTGGGCACATGCAACAAGCCCCACCCCCTGCTCCCAGCAACCCTCAGTCAGAGCAAGAAGCAGCCAGGTAAGCTGCAGAGCACCCCCTCCCCCCTGGCCCCCGGTCCAAAACAGTCCAGTGGCACCTTTAAGACCAAGTTTTATTCAGGTACAAGCTCTCCCTCCTCTGTGAAGACAGATCTGCATGTCCCCCCCCCCAATAGCTAGCAATCCAAAACAATCCAGTGGAGCCTGAGCGGAGGGTGTTGCCTTCTGATACACTTCCGGTGATGTCAGGGGGTTTGGCATATGCAAATAAGTTATGCTAATGAGCTCCTGCTCCTCTTTTTCTACAAAATGACCCCTGCAAATCGCATTTCCATATGATAAAAGACAGGGCATGCCTTTGGGCCAGTCATATGCTTCTCTGCGTTTGCAAAAGGGCTAGAAGGGAACATCAGGAGAACGTCGAGAAGCGTTGCATTCTCCTTCCTGAACAAACACAGCACACGTTCACCAGAGCGATGCGAAGAACACAAGCAATCAACAGTTTTCCCCCGTTCCAGATTGTCTATAAAGACTGGAAAGCTTCACATTTAGCATTCTGGGCACCGTCTGAAGACAAATTGTTCACAATGTATACAATGGAATACAGAACCCTATTAAATGCCATTAGCCAAGAGTAATGAGATTATTAATAAAACATTTCCAGATTGTAATTTTTTCCACCACAGATAAGTCTGATGCTTTGATGGATGTACTGAACTCATCAAGAGGACTATGGAACACACAAAACAGAAGCGTATCCGACAATAGGAAGCTATTCATAGGACAGATCAAGATTGGGTAGCCTTGTTCGTCTGTCTGCATCAGTACAAAAGAGCAAGAATCCAGGAGCACTTAAAAAGGCTAACAAAATTTGTGGCAGGGGATGAGCTTTTGTGAGTCACTGCTCACAAATTTTGTTAGTCTTTAGGGTGCTCCTGCTCTTTTCTCCTATTCAGAGGACTATGAAAGAAGGCTGAAAGACACCTAGTGAGCAGTTTCATTAGGAACTGCCAAACCATGACACACTGTCAGACCCTTGAGCCAAACACCTCTCAGCCTAATAGTCTTTTCATGAAAGCTTTATTAGAAACAGAGATTTAGATGTGCACAAGAGAGAACTCTTGTTCAGACTAAGGAATAGATCAAGGGTTAGGCATTGTATAGGTAATAGATCAATGTCCCATAATGCAATGGTCATGCAGCGGGCATTCACTTCCCCACCCTCTTTCACTCCCCCTTGCATACTACTCTACACTACAAAGGCCCTGGTCACACGGGAGGTTTTGGCCCAGAAGAGGGATGGATCAGGGGCGCAGCAAACGGGCGCGAGCACACCGCAACATCTGGGAATCGGCATGCACCCGTCCCCAATCCGTCCCTTCAGGCCGGTAATGCGGATGAAAAAATAACCTGCTAAAGAGCAGGACTTACCTGCAACGCCACAGCAAGCGTGGCTGTCGGATCGCCGGAACGCCCGTCTTCAGGAGCAATCCAGGCTCCCGGCCAAACTGCGCATGCGCACACATGAGCAGTTCGGCTGCCTCGCTCTCCCTTCAGTGGCTTCCCCCCGGCAT
This sequence comes from Gekko japonicus, assembly GCF_001447785.1. Classification (NCBI taxonomy): domain Eukaryota; kingdom Metazoa; phylum Chordata; class Lepidosauria; order Squamata; family Gekkonidae; genus Gekko; species Gekko japonicus. The sequence goes on along the minus strand of NW_015160849.1, from coordinate 640,926 downwards.
CTGATTGTGCCGGGGAGCAACTGCGCGGCGGCTCAAGGGATCTATGTGATCCCGCCGCCGCATGTCTCTTTTGGGGCGGCTCTAAAAAGCCGCACTTCGGGGGTTTCCCCCCCCCCCCCGTGTGGCAGGGGCCAAAGATTGTTATCTAGCAACAGATGTTTCTTCAAGGATGAGAGTCTCTTGGGGCTCCTTCTCATGGGAAAGTCGTTACCAGCAAAGCTAACCTGACACCCGCATACACACATACAGATATATGGCATTCACACCTACTCCCCCCCCCATCCCTCAGAATCTTTATGGCAGAGAGAGGGCTGGCAGGGGGTGAGACCAAATGGTCGAAAAACGAAAGGGAACTACAAAGACAGAAACCAAAGAAAACATTAGTCAACGTAACAGCCAGCAGAGCCCAATTCTGACAGACATGGCATAACTCCATTTCCTACCAATTTACTGAACTCCAGGCTTTTTGTATGGGCTCTTCAGCTGCCGTGAAGAAAAGGGGGGGGGTTCCTGAAGGGCAACAGGGAGGGAGAAAGCAAGTTGCTCGTTGCGGGAACGCAGTTCCCCCGGGTGAGGTGCAGGGGGCGGGGCACATGACGAAGCCCCGCCCCCTGCTTCCGGCCGCCCCGCTTCCAGCCCTCATTCAGCCAGGAGGAGGCAGGAGAAGAGGGAGGATAAGTTGCTTCTTCCCCGCCTCTCCCCACCCCTGCCTGCCTGGGGCCAGGGAGGGCCTTCGTGGGGCTTCCTCGCACTCCCGCTGGCCTTGCAGGTCCACCGCCGGGCCCCTGATGTCAGGGGGTGTGGCATATGCTAATGAGTTCTGCTAATGAGTTCCCCTAGCTCTTTTTCTATGAAATGACCCCTGGGTATTGTAAATATGTACTTGCCCTGACATGGATGGCCCGGGGTAGCCTGATCTCATCAGATCTCAGGGGCTAAGCAGGCTCAGCCCTGGTGAGTATTTGGATGGGAGGCCACCAAGGGAGCCCAGGGCGGCTACGCAGAGGCAGGCAATGTCCAACCACCTCCGCTCATCTCTTGCCCTGAAAACCCAATGATGTTCTGGTAAGAGAAAATATATACGGATGTGTGCTAGATGCCCACAGAATGATACAATAACAAAAGAGACTAGATTAAAGCCATAACATCATTTAGTGTCAAGTAATGAAAAACAACCACTTAATTCCTTCATAGAAAAAATACAAAGGTCAATAAAACTACACATGGCAGTCTGCTCCAGACTCTCTCAGTAAATATCCTTCTAACAATCTTGCGTTCTCAAAAGCAGTCTGCTCCAAATTCAGTCTCTCTTTCAACGCTTATTCCGGATATTTAAGTGTTTCAGACCTCCGGTCTTTCCTCGGGAACAAATCCTATATAGGAATCTCACATTCAATGTTACCTTCAAGTTGACACATTCATTGACTTACTTTTGGGTTAATCTACTTGGGCCAGGTCTCCTCACTTATTTTCAAGCCTGCTGCTGCTGCTGCCAAAGTCAAATGGACCCAGACTATGCCTCTGATGTTACCAGAAGTTGGCTGTGACCTGATGGCCCTTTCCACCACCAAATAACTCCTGGCCTGTGGAAAGTAAGACAGGTGACAGGTGTTGGTGACCAGGTGGAGAAGCATTCATGAGCTCAAGTGTTTTGCTGCTTCAGCAGCTGGTACGGCACAAATGACGAATGCATTTTTTTTGCCGTCAACCCCCCCACCTACTTATGGTGACCCCTTTGGGTTTTCAAGGCAAGAGATGTTCAGAGGTGATTTGCCATTGACCTTCTCTGCGTTGTCACCCTGAACTTACTGTCCCGGTACTACCTAGCTTCTGAGATCTGATGAGACTGGGTTCCTAAAAATGTCTGTGTATTTTTTTTTTTTTACCATGCTGAAATATTACAAAGGAAACCAAGAGTTTCATTTTACTTTACAAAACCCAGAAATTCTAGCTGAATCAGCACAATCGATGCTTACGTGGGAAGTGCATTATTGCAATTTATACAAACCCCTCCCCCTCCCTTCCACCTCATCCATCACTCATGCACAGAGAAAATATTCTGTAGCTGAAGTACACGGTTCAAAATCTATTTCCTTCTCAGAGTATTCTTTATTAATGTGTCAAAACAAGTCAGGGGTAGTTTCAGCATCACAAAAATTCTTCAATAGTCATTAATCAAAACCTTTCATTCTACGTGCGGATCAGATGAGAGGAGTTTTATGGATCTCATAGCATTTAATGCCGTGCCAAAATCTTTTGCAAGAACCGCTGTGTGAAGGGTATGTAAAATGAGTAAATAAGTGGTTGCGACCACATATTCAGCTCCATTTTCTAGTGAAACAGCAGTCTATCAAACCCTAAAGACAGTTGTTACATTCCCTAAAATACTCTTCAGATAAGCAATTTAGTTTTCAAAGCTCTGGAATTGCACTGAGAGAGAAATAGTCCCCCTGCTCTTTACTGAGCTGTTTTGAAGGAACTGTCCCCAAAAGCCAGAAATGCCCTGAGCTGTCCCCAGTGTGACCAGAGGCCTCTCCTGCTATATCCTGTGGTCACAGCTTTGCTCACCAGAACAAAGCCTTCTGAAGGTGCCACTGGGCAAACCAGTAAAATTGGTAACTGCTTGCTCCTGGGCATGCTCTGTGGTGTCTCCCACATTATGTTACGTGTTGTCAAGTCGCTTCCAACTTATGGCGACTCTATGAATTAACAACCTCCAAAATGTCCTGTCATTAACACCTTTGCTCAGGTCTTGCGAACTGAGGGCCTTTGTGGCTTCCTTGATAGAGTCCACCCATCTCCTGTTGGGACTTCCTCTTTTCCTAGCTTTATTGTCTTTTTCAGTGACTCGTGTTTTCTCAGAATGTGAACAAAGTACAATAGCCTCCGTTTAGTCATTTTAGTTTCTAGGAGGAGTTCAGACTTGATTGCATCTACAACCCATTTATTTGTCTTTTTTGGCAGTCCACAATATCCGTAAAACTCTCCTCCAATATCACATTTCGAATGAATCAACTTGCTTCCTGTCAGCTTTCCTCATAGATCAACTTCCACACCCATACGGAATGGTCTGCCTGAGGTTATTAGGAAGGGCCCGCATGCTTTTATCCAGGGGTCATTTTGTAGAAAAAGAGGTGCAGGAGGTCATTAGCATCTTCTCTCTTCCATATAATAATTAAGCTCCATCTTCTTCTCATCCGGCCACTGTGCCCCCCTCCTCCAGGAAAACACGGAGAGACGACTGATACGAACAAAAGATTTTTGCCCAGGAAAGGTAACTATTGATTCAGAAAGCCTCCATCATTCCTTAATTTTATGCTCCCTTCTCACAAAGCTTCTCCCACCTGTTCCATTCCAGCTCCACCTACGGAAGTCCCTCATCTTACTAAGCTGACTTAGGTCAAAGGAAGCTCTCTCTTCTGAGGCAACAGACCCCTGAAGACCAAACACCGTGTGGGGGGGGAACCACTGAGGAATATTGATAAGTCTATCAATAGCTACTAGGCATGGTGGCTGAGGGGAACCTCCACTAAGCCTCTGAATCCCAGAATCAGGAGGCAACCCCTATGCCCTGCTGTTGGCCCTCCAGAGGAACTGGTTGGCCGCTGTGTGAGACAGGAGGCTGGACTAGATGGACCCTCCCTGGTCTGATCCAGCAGGGCTCGTCTTGAGTTCTTCTATTCTTATTGTTACCTTCACACCTTGTTTATCAGCTTCCCAGAGGCATCAGGCTCACCCAGGGCTGGTTCCAGGTTTTGGGGGGCCCTGGACAGAGTTCCCCCAGCTCCACTGCTCACCGTCAGGCCTTCCTCTCACACCCTCATTCTTCCCCACCCACCCTCAGGCCTCCCACTTGCCAGTGTGTCCTTCCCCAACCCACTTACAACCCCTCCCCATTGCAAATGCTCACCGCTGCTTGCAATGTTTTCCCAGGGGCACTAGCAATGCAAGCATCTGGGGGCATGGTGGTAGACAGCCCCATAACTAGGGACTTTGGGGGGAAGGGGCCTCAGGGGGGCACATCTAATTCAATCAAAGTTAATTAAATTAATTCAGTTTGGAGCCAGCCTGGGAGGGAGGGGCTCCGGAAGAAACACTAGGGGGCCGGGCCCCATGGGACCCACTTTAGCTACAGGCCTGGTGGCAGAGCTCTAGCAAGTGAGTGAGCGGGCAGGGTGTGTGTGTGTGTGTGTGTGTGGGTGACAGTCGTGGGCCCTACTTCAGGCTATGCCGACACCAGCTCTGGGCTTTCCACTGCTGGAAACAGAATGCTGAACTAGATGGAGACAAGCAATGCAGATCCATGAGCCCAAATCCCCTCAGTGTCCTCTTCCAGAACTGATCACTGCAGCATCTGCTGCACCGCCATACTCTCGGTTGTTCCTCCCCTACTTCTCACCAGCCCCACAGACTTCTCAAGTTTGCAAAGATAAAAGGAAAACAAATCCAAGAGGTTCAGGGAAGGCAACCTATCGAGAGCGAGTTTGGTGTAGTGGTTAAGTGCGTGCACTCTAATCTGGGAGAACTGGGGTTGATTCCCACTCCTCCACTTGCACCTGGGTGGATGGCCTTGGGCAAGCCATAGTTCTCTCAGAGCTGTTCTTGAAAAAGAGCAGCTTCTGTCAGAGCTCTCTCAGCCCCACCTCCCTCATAAGGTGTCTGTTGTGGGGAGGGGAAGGGAAAGGAGATTGTAAGCTGCTCTGAGACTCCGAGTGAAGGGCGGGGTATAAATCCAACCACCACCACCAGTCTCCTCCTCCTCCTCTTTTTCTCATCACCTGCATAATTAATTTAAGGGGTCTTCTGCAACAAGGTGTAGCCACTGGCTTAGATGAATTCACAGAAACATAGACCCTCCATGTTCAGGAGCAGCACAGCTCTGCATACCTGGTTGCTAGGGTCAAGCTACAGTAGAAGTCCTTCAGTTAAGAGCTTCTGGAGGCCTCTGGAGGACCAATAGTGGAAATTAAATTAAAATGCTGCCTCTGAATCAGCACGGCTTTTCTCACATTCTTCTCCAAAGCCACTCCAAAACACACTGCAGCCAAAGTTAAGTTTAATACTGACAATTTTATTTTTTAGTTTTTATTTTGTTATTAACTTCTGTAAGCTGTCCTAAGTTGACCTCTGAAGATAAATTTTCTAAATAAATAACTACCGCCCACCCAGCGGTTCGAAAGCAATAAATTACATCATGATGCGAGTAGATAAATCGGGTACCTGCCTTAGATGGCAGGGAGCACCCTTCCCCATTAAGGGGGTGGAACATCGGTGGCGAGTGAAGAACTTCGATGGCGAGCGGCGAAAAATGGCGATCGAGCACAACATCGGCAAGCTGTGACCAGACGTCAGCAGGCGGAGCCAGGAGACGCAGGGGAGCATGAGGCGCAGGCGGAGCCACGATGGACGGAGCCAAGGCCTCGCCGATACGAGCCGTGCACCGAATGGACCTACCAGCCGACACCGAGGATCACAAGAAGGAGAACGGAACAACGCGCCAAGCCATCAGCCGAACCAGGAGTGAGAAGTACAACAACTCCTTCCACAGGGTGCCGGTAGGGTAGTCCCCACCCCGACTGAAATGTGGCCATAGATAGGGTTAATTAAGAATACTGTAAGCCGCTCAGAGACCCATGGGGGGTTCGAGCGGGATAGAAACCGAAATAATAAATAAATAAATAAATAAAATACTCTGCCCCCCTACATGTACTGCAAATACATTAATTTTTACAGATGCATTTTCCTCCAAGAATAACCCCCAGAAATCCTACCCCCATCTTCCAAAAATTCATTCCCATCCCTGATCACCTTTCTCAGAACACTCATCTGTTAAGTCCTACCGTTCTCACATCGGTATTATCTTATCTGTACTCTCTATGCACACACTTGTCAGAGTCCCGCAGCAATCAGTTCCCAACAACTCCCATTCAGAAGAGTGAAGTTTATTGAGTACAGTAAAGGCAGGTCATCTGTGCATACATTCTGTGTTAGAGCTGACTGCAAGGGCGCACAATGGGGAGTTATACATAATTCAAAGGGGTCCCGCTGATGGACCTGGGCCAATCAGGGAAGAAGCAGAAGCCCACCTAACTTAACAGGTCTACGTTCTCCAGGAAAGCAGCAACAAGGTACCAAGGTCACCTGCCTAGGCTAGAAGATAAGTGTCACGGGCGGCGGCTGCT
>NW_015160849.1:609902-634658 GCF_001447785.1 Gekko japonicus | reverse complement strand
AACAGCCATAATGGCTGTTCGAATCCCCGTGAGCTGCCGGCCCCAGTCCCAGCTCCCGCCAACCCAGCGGCTCGAAAGTAAATACAAGTAGAGAAATGGGTACCTGCCCTAGGTGGCAGGGGGCACCCTCCTCCTGGTTCTGTGCCAGGAGTGTTGACGGTGGCGGCGAGAAAAGCGGCGGCGAAAGAACAATGGCGGTATCCGGTGTTCCGAGGAGGCGACGACCAGATCGGATGGAGGCAGAGTCAGGGCGACGCAACTGCGAGACGACGCAGCACGGCAGGAGCCCGACGGGACGCATAGCCGGAAGCCGCAGTCTGAAAGCAGTGTGCGCCAGAGGAGGAAGCATCAGAGCCTGCCTGTGATGGTCGCCAGTCGCCCGGGACGCCAGGAACGACATCTGAAGCCGCCGGATGAGGAGGAAATACGCCGCATGGGTGCTGTTAGGTAACCCCCTCCCCGGAAAAATTGTGGCCCTAGTCAGGTAACAAACTACAGAAGTAGTTCAGTGTAAACCGCTCTGAGACCCATTGGGGGTCATGGGCGGTATAGAAATAAAAAATGTATGTATGTATGTATGACTCTGCTTCTGACCTGCCCCTTGGACCTCTGACCCTCTGGCTTCTGACTTCTTTGGACTCTGGCTTTAACAACGACTCTAACGGTTGGTGATTTGGACTTGGTACTACTGCTTGCCTGGTTTTGACTTTGGACTGCTTTTGGACTCTCTTGTTGTTGCCTGGCCTAGTACCGCATTCGTGACAATAAGACGAGTCAGGCAGAAATGAAAGTTAAGGTTCCATTACAGCAACATACCATCCATCGCCTCCCCCTCCCCCTCCCCCAGCTACGGCAGCAGCTTAGCTGACAGCACTGCGGGGACACAAGGTGGCTCATCCCGCTGAGCACAGAGTGAGGACCAGTGTTCCCTCTAAGCTGAGTTAGTGTGAGCTAGCTCACGGTTTTTGAGCCTCCGGCTCACACATTTTTGTCTTAGCTCAGGAAGGGATGGCTCCAGAGCAAACTAATTTATGCAGTAGCCGAATTGCTCGCTCACAACTTTAATGCCAGGAGCTCACAAAGTAGACTTTTTGCTCACAAGACTCCACAGCTTAGAGGGAACATTGGTCAGGACTAAAGTGGGAGGTAGGATGGTTCCTTTCAAGTGGCTGCCAACGGTCCTCCCCCCATACCTCACCCGGGGGAACTGCGATCCCCTGCGATCCCCCCGAAATGACCTCTGGTTAAAACACTTTATGACGCGGAGCCAACCCAAGCCGACAATCCCCTACCGCAAAACAAGACCTCTGCCCAGAAATCCATGGAAAACACACCCTTCTGGAAAAGCTATCTAGCCATACAAAACAGGAACACCAGCAGCTCTGGGGAAACAGTGGGCTGAAACTGGGTCGCCCACTGAAGGGAGGTAGCGTGATGCAGAACGGAACAAAAACCCGGAATAAAAGAAAGGTTGATTTAAATTTTAGTGCAGAACTGGGGAGGGGGGGGGGCGACAACGACACAGAATAAAAAGAAGGCTGAATTAGATTTTAGTGCAAAATTGCTTGGAAGACACCACCGTGAACACGGAGAGTGTGGAATGGGCTAATGTGTGGTGGAAACTGCTGCCGACTTACAGCCGACTTATGCCAACCCCATGGAGTTCCCAAGGCAAGAGACATTTGCCCTTGCCCGCCTCTGCACAGAGACCCTGGACTTCCCCGGTGGTCTCCCACCCAAGGACTCACCAGAGCTGCCCCTGCTTAGCTGATGAGATCTGATGAGATTGGGCTCACCTGGCCCATCCAGGTCAGCCTCTTGTTAAAACACTGTATGACGAGGAGCCAACCCAAGCCGACAATCCCCAACCGCAAAACAAGGCCTATGCCCAGAAATCCATGGAAAACAAACCCTTCTGGAAAAGCTATCTAGTCATACAAAACAGGAACACCAGCAGCGGGTCTCCCCTTTCTTGACTCAAGTTTACCCTTGTGCTCCACTCTTCAACTGTGTTCCAGCTCTCTTATCTGTTAACTGCATATCTCCTCAAGGACAACCCCAGTCTAGCAAACCAGTACTTCCCAAGTAACTGTCGCATATCCAAATACCACCCCCCACCCCAGATGTGGCACCGCCCGGGAATCATTTAATTCACCCCAGCGAAGAGAAGCAAAAAGAACACCGGGGTACTTACTGGCCAAAGTCCACAAATCATTCTTCAGGGATCAGCATCATGCTGTCAGTTGTCGCGTCCCTCCTTGCGGAGGTGGAGAAGGGCCGCACTGAAATTTTAAAAGAGGAAACTGCTTTATTCAAACTGTCAATAAAGACTAGCTGGCGTGAATCACTCTTTTTTTAATTGCAGTTGGATACCTGGAACCTGACCTGGATAGCCCAGGCTGGCCCGATCTCATCAGATCTCAGAAGCTAAGCAGGGTCGGCCCTGGTGAGTCCTTGGATGGGAGACCCCCAAGGAGGTCCAGGGTCGCCGTGCAGAGGCAGGCAAGGGCAAAGCACCCCTGTTCTTCTGTGCGACTGAATGGCACCTTCCACACAGAGATAGACACCTGGATCAAAATGCTTTGCACCAACAAACAGAGGGTGTGATGCCATCTGAAACAGTCTAAAACTCACGACACGGAATCGATCCTTGCCCAGTTTTGAGCAGCCGTGAACTGTAGCATGTCCTGGACTCCAGAGCACTGGCATGAAGGATTCAGACCAAAGAGACAAACCAAGAATGCATTCAAACCAAGGCGAAGCCTGCCTCTTGATTCTCTTCAAAGTGGGAACGCATCCCGCAGGACTGTCAGCTGAACCAAGGGAACCCCACTTCATTGGCTCAGACATAGTTCAGGCAAAAATAGTCTGATCGGACATTTACTAACTTCCACTAGAATCCATTGTGAACACACCAAAGTTTGATACACATTGCCTCTCTAACTCTTTCAAGGCAATCGGGGCAGATGCATACTGTGTTGGGGCAGAAACCCACGGACATATACTCTAGTCATCCTGGTTTAAAACGGATAGGCCCTCCACTGTCACACTGATGCTACTGAAGTCAATTTTGAATTGTTGGGTTGCATAGCAAAGAAGAACAATAGGAAGAGATTGGCTTTATACCCTGCACTTCACTTGGAGTCTCAGAGCGGCTTACAAACTCCTTTCCCTTCCTCGTGAGGTAGGTGGGGCTGAGAGCTCTTTTGAGAACTGCTCATGAGAGAACAGCTCTGAAGGAACTTGTAATTGACCCAAGGTCATACCAGCAGCTGCATGTGGAAGAGTGGGGAATCAAACCCAGTTCTCCCAGATTAGAGTCTGCGCTCCCACCACTGCAACCAACTGGCACTAAAGAACGCAACCTTCACTTGGCAGTTAATGAAGGAGAAGCTGGGGGGGTCCATTAAAGGCAGAAGAGCTGGTGTTGGGGCAAGCGTGCCAGGCTAGGATCTGAGAGGCTCAAGTTTGAATCCCCTACTCTGCCATGGAAGCCTGCTGGGTGACCTTGGGCCAGTCACACACCCTCAGCCTCACCGACCTCCCCAGGCTGTTGTTGTGAAGGAAAAAATGGAAGAGAAAAGAACCACTGGGAAGAAAAGCCACTGGGAAGAAAAGCAAGGTATAAATGAAATTCTAACAAACCTCTAGATTTATTGTCAAGTGCCATTTCCTTCCCCAGCCCTAGCTGCTATTTAACGAATACATATTTAACCAACTAGACACATTTCCCCCCCACAATCCAAGGATGAGCAAGACCCTTAGAGACCTCTCAGCTTATTTAAAATTCTTTCCTTCCTCAGCGGGAGCCGGCAAAACAACCAATTTTCTTCACCGGTCGCCTCACCTCTGCGGCTAAAATGTGGCCAACATGCGCCTAGATTGTTGTCCATGTTGCTATGGCAGCAGTTACCTGTCGGGATTCCATTCCAAGACACATAGCGACGGATGCTCTTATGTCACAGCATCACGCGCGGGATGCCCATCATAAACAATTATGTCTGGCAGCGTGCTTTTTAACGGGGTTGGGCTGGGATCCAGAAGGCTTATCAGAGCCCCTCAAAGATCACCCACAGTTGGCTAAGCTCTTGTCAAACTTAATTTGCTTGTTTTAGCTTCTCTAGCTCCTCTGGAAACTGAACAAATAAACATAGACAGCGCTGCCAGGTATGCGTCCTTGGTTGTCCATGGGGCTTCCTCCCAAGGAAACGTGGACATATCGGGCTGTATGTTTTGCAAAAGCTCAACTAGAGAGGCAGCGTGGTGTGGAGATCAAAGTCCTCTCCTTTCCTCTGATCCCATAAAAGCTCTGTGACACATTACTCTTGAGCAGTGTTATTAATCACTTGCCACCCAATAGACAAAAGAAGTTAAAAAAATTGAAACTGCTAAGGTTCGTTTTGGATTCCTGTCGTTGAGTAGATATGTAAGCAGGTCATAAGAATATACATCAGACTGAACTGGCAAACACAGTGAAATATAATGCCTCCTGACTCTGAGAACAAATTTAGAGTCTGGTGGCACCTTTAAGACCAACAAAGTTTTGTTCAAGGTGTGAGCTTTTGTGTGCATGCACACTTTTTCAAATACGCTGGAATGGTAGGTAAGATGCAAACTTATAGACAGGCTGAACAGCAAATTAACATGTAACACGTTGAAGATGTGCAAAGGCAAAACTAAAGAACAAGCTAAGGTTATAAGATCAACAGTTGCAAAGCAATAAATATGTCAAAACAGCAGATAAAATGTGGTCCCAGGGTAGTCCGAGGGTAGGGATCCCACTCCCGACCTTCAATGGGGTGCCGTTGGTGCCAGCGCCAGAGGGCAGGAGCTTGGGAGTGCTCCTGGATACGTGCTTAACAATGGACCCCAAGTAGCAGCCACTGCCAAGTCAGCCTTTTACCACCTCCAGCTGATTAGGCACCTGGTTCCCTTCCTCGACCGCAATGACTTGACAGCAGTGATCCATGCAATGGTCACCTCAAGGCTGGACTACTGTAATGCTCTCTACATGGGGCTGCTCTTGTCGTAAATAGGGAAGCTGCAGCTAGTGCAAAATGCAGCGGCCAGGCTTCTGATGGGCCTCCCTATGCGGGAGCACATCTAGCCTGTGCTAAAGGCATTACACTGGCTGCCGATAGAATTCCAAGTTCACTTCAAGGTGCTGGTTCTTACCTTTAAAGCCCTATATGGTCTGGGGCCGACATACCTGAGGGACGGCCTTTCCCCCTATGTACCCCAGCGAGCACTGCGCTCAGGGTCACAAAACCAACTGACCCTCCCAGGCCCCAAAGACATCAGACTGGCAACAACCAGGGCCAGGGCGTTTTCGGTGGCGGCTCCATACTGGTGGAATGAGCTCCCAAAAGAGATCAGGGCCCTGCGGGATCTTTTACAGTTCTGCAGGGCCTGCAAGACAGAGCTCTTCCACCAAGCCTTCAATTAAGGAGTCGCCACCATCACCATCACCATCACTAAAGGGGTGCCCGACTCCGCCATTACAATCTATGCCAGTTGTATATATGTGATAAAGATCAAGAACGGATGAACAAAGTAACTATTGCCACCATCCTTAATGTATAGCTACAATTTGCTAGCACTTTATGTTTTCAATTGTTTTAGATGGTTTTATTTATGTTACTACTGTTATTATGTTGCTTTGTAAGCTGCCCTGAGCCTGCTTTGGCAGGGAGGGTGAGGTATTATTATTATTATTGTTGTTGTTGTTGTTGTTGTTGTTGTTATATTTTTTAACTGTGAGAAGTAAATTGATGCTCTCCATTCTCTCCTCTCAGGTGTGAAGGTCACTTAACAGCATTTTTTTCTTTTTTGAGGTTAGCATACAAAGGACACTCCACAAGGATACGTGCAATCGTGTCGATCTTACCTAGGAAGAAGGACAGATTCGTTCTGATTAAGGTAAATGCATGAACTTTCCCCTCATAACTGCCAAGGAGTAGATGTTTAGTATGTCCTGGATGAATCTAGTGAGCCAGTTTGGTGGTTAGAAGCGCGGACTCTAATCTGGGAGAATCATATTTGATTCCCCACTCCTACACATGCAGCTGCTGAAGGGTTACTTACAAGTTCTGGCAGAGCTTTCCTCTCACAAGCAGTCCTCAAAAGAGCTCTCTCAGCCCCACCTCCCTCACAGGGTGTCTGTTGCGGGGAGGGGATGGGAAAGGGATTGTAAGCCGCTCTGAGACTTCTTCTGGTAGTGAAGGGCGGGGTATAAATCCAATCTCCTCTTCTTCCTCCTCCCTCTCCTCCTTCCCCCCCCCCAGACAAGGATCTGGGAAACCCAGGTCCAGAGCCCCACTCTGTCAGGGAAGCTTGCTTCACCTACCTCACAGGGCTGTTGTGTGGATAAAATGGAGGAGAGGAGAACATTGTAAGCCGCTTTGAGTCCCCACTGGGGAGAAAGGTGGGACGTGAATTAAATAAAATAATTAATAAAATAAAAGCTCAGCTACAAGATAAAATAATGGAAGGCCACACAAACACACAAACAGAGCAGAGGTGACTGTGCTGACACAAGGCAGGGCTACTGGCAGAGAGTCAGAAACATAGTTAAAACGAATCTGAACAATGAGATTTATTTCAAGGGCAGCGGATTCACAGAAACATCTGACCTTTCTTCTCGCTTCCTCCGCTGGTAGTCTCATGTTTGCTGCTAAAATGGGCAGCCCCTGCAGATCCAGTTTAGTGTAGACGTTAAGGGTGCCACACATACGCATGAACGCATGAAGCTGCCCAGACTGGCAGCGACTCTCCATGGTCTCAGGCTGAGGTCTTTCACATTAACCACTGCCTGGTCCTTTAAACTGGGGATAACGGGGATTGAACCTGGGACCTTTTGTATGCCAAGCAGACACTACCACTGAGCCACAGGCCTTCCCAGACTAGGATTTGGGAGGCCCAGGCTCAAATCCCCAATCCGGCTCGTAAAATTTGGCCAGTCACACACTCTCAGCCTAGCCGGACATCTTCCCCTCCTGTCGTGTGGGTGGACAACTCTGGCTAAAGAGGGCAGGGCGTCCCTTCTTGGCATACGCTGTGTGGGAGGGACTGCTCTGCGGAGGTCATTCCAATATTCCCATTTTACAAATGAAGGCTGTGCAACAGGGGCTTGGTGCTCCCTGTACGGGTGGCATAGCTGGGATCTGATACAAACACAATACATACCATGAGATGGCAACCAGTATAAACAGGCTCTTCTTTAAAGTTACTAATAAATAATACCCTGGTGGTCAATGTGACTGATATGATCCTTGTTGTTTGTATCAATACAACAAATTACAACACAGTCTATTTCTTACAATAACCAAGAATAACAAACGACAGCATGTACTTTCTTTCCATGCAACTTTGTGAAAGATTTTACAGCATACATTTGCTTAGTACAGCTTGTGAAAGATTCTGACAGGGTCTCAGTTTACTTTCAGCCTGTTTCTTTATATTTATCAAAGAATCCTCACTGTATACAGTACAAAAATACAAGAAATAGAAACGACTCACAAAACACTCAGCAAACATACAATGGAGATGCAAAATAATCTCTTACTAATCATTTAGTAAAGGTAAAGGTTCCCTTGCTCGAAAGCCAGTCGAATCCGACTCTAGGGTTGCGGTGCTCATCTCCGTTTCAAAGCCAAAGAGCTAGCGCTGTCCAAAGACATTTCCGTGGTCATGTGGCCGGCACGACTAAACACCAAGGCGCACGGAACGCTGTTACCTTCTCACTGACGTGGTACCTATTTATCTACTTGCAGTTTCTTGCTTTCAAACTGCTAGGTTAGCAGGAGCTGGAACTAGAGACAGGCGCTCACTCCATCATGCGGCACACTCGGGTCTCGAACTGCTGAACTACCAACCTTCAGCGTCTTAACCACTTGAGCCACCAAAGCTCCTACTAATCATTTACTCACCACTTAAAGACTACATAAATGGAAGACTTCTGTAATACTTCCATGGCATACTGCTTCTGTTTCAAATCTGTCTTCTCAAACCCCACCTCACAGACAGACCATTTAAACCAGGGGTGTCGAACTCATTTGTTACAAGGGCTGGATCTGACATAAATGAGACCTTGTCGGGCCGGGCCATGTGTGTCATAAAATGTAATGCCAGGTCCATACAATTTACAGCATATACTTTTGCTTAGTACAGCTTGTGAAAGATTCTGATGGGGTCCCAGTTTAATTTCAGCCCGTTTCTTTATCTTTATAAAGAATCCTCACTGCATACAATACAAAAATACAAAAAATACAAAAGTCACAAAATACTCAGCAAACATACAATGGAGATACAAATAATCTCTTACTAATCATTTACTCACCACTTAAAAGACTACTTGAATGGAAGAATTCTGTAATACTTTTATGGCATACTGCTCCTGTTTCGAATCTGTCTTTTTAAACCCCACCTCACAAACATCCCATTTAAACTCTACAGCCAGCACCCACAGCAGATGTCACTAATTAGCAAAATTCAAGCTCTCAAACCAACCACACAGCCACCACCCCAATGGCCATAATCCTCACAAAAAACTTCCACGTTTTTGGTGAGGATTATGGCCATTGGGGTGGCGGCTGTGTGGTTGGTTTCAGAGCTTGATTTTTGCTAATGAGCATGTTTGCTGAGTGTTTTGTGATTCTTTTGTATTTTTTGTACTCTGTATCTTTCACAAAGCTGTATGGAAAGAAAGTACATGCTGTTGCTTGTTATTATTGGTTATTGTAAGAAATAGACTGTGTTGTAATTTGTTTTTGTTTTTTTAGAATTTATTTATGCTTTTTCCAACAAACAAACAAACAAAAAATAAAAATCCGAATACATTCTTATTGTGTTGTAATTTGTTGTATTGATACAAACAACAAGGATCATATAAGTTACATTGAGCTCCAGGGTGTCAGGGTCTTTAGTCAGGTTACACAACACAGGGCTTCATGAGAAGATAACTGTTTATTGGTAAATCCAGTACTAGAGACACGTATACAGATTGTGTCAAGAATGGTCGCCTATACAAGGGCCTCTGGCTTATACTAGAATCAAACATCTCCCCGGTAACCATGAGCCAATGGATACATCTCGCGCGTGTGGGCAAAGCAAGCAGGCAAAGCAAAAAGCCGTTAACTTTCCCAGCCGAGTAAAACTGCAGCTGGAGCATCTACAAGGTCAAGCATAAGATAGCAAACAGTTGGTGAGCCAGGGAGAGCTGAGACAGAAAACGGGAGGGCACCCCTCCACATTCCAGACTTATGACAGGGCTACCTGACAGGGTATTATTTATTAGTAACTTTAAAGAAGAGTGTTTATTTTGGTTGCCATCTCATGGTATATATTGTGTTTGTATTGGATTATCTGTCGATGAGCCTGTAATCTGAAGTGATAGCTGGGATCGGAACTCTTTTTTTCTCAGCTCAAACCCACTTTGTCTCCTTTTCCCCCAGTCCCTGCTTCAAGAGTCTCAAGCCTGCCAGTTTAAAGCCACCACTGCCAGTTTCCAGCTCACCCCCGGGACTCTGTAGCCTCCGGCCCCCAGAACTCATACCCTTCCAGCGTCCCTTCTGCTTTTTCCTCCCTCTCTCCGAAGCTGTTGGCCTCACTGGGGTTACCTGTTGGGGCAGCGGCTGCCAGGACCGAAAGTCTGCCACCATGCAGAACCGCAACAGTATCCCTGAGGGCCTCGTTCTCAAGGCACATCGCCATCAACTGTCTGAGGAGACAGATTTTCTCCCGACTCTGTACTAATTTGTCTCCTCCTCTCCTGTGAAGACTGCTCCCTCTTCTGCTCTTTCTGTAGACTGGCAGTTTCCACACGTGGGGGCTGTTGGTTGCCCTGAGCTGCCATTATGATGTCACTAGCCCAGAGCCTTCCGCTCAGGGCCTAGCAACACGATAGGCCCCATAGACTGAACACCACTGATGATTGAGATTGTGCTTTAATGGTTTTATTCTGTTAATAGATTGTGATTAATTTTATTGTATGTTTTAAACTGTGGTGTACACCACCCTCAGTCCTTCGAGGGAGGATGGTTTATAAATTAAATTGATAACAATAATAATAATAATAACAACTACCCCCACAACAACCCCCCACATCACAGGGTTGTTGTGAGGATGAAAAGGAAAGGGGGGTGATGGTGTAAGCATCTTTGGTTCCCCCCTTGGGAGGGGGAAAGTGGGGTATAAATGTCCATCTGCCTAAATAAATAAAGACCCGCTGTTGAAATGATAAGAAGAAGAAGAGGAGGAGGAGGAGGAGATTGGATTTATACCCCGCCCTTCACTCAGAGTCTCAGAACAACTTACAAACTCCTTTCCCTTCCCCTCCCCACAACAGGCACCCTGTGAGGTGAGTAGGGCTGAGAGAGCTCTGACAGAAACTGCTCTTTTCCAAGAACAGCTCTGACAGGACTATGGCTTGCCCAAGGTCATCCAGCAGCTGCAAGTGGAGGAGTGGGGAATCAAACCCGGTTCTCCCAGATTAGAGTCCGCACACTTAACCACTACGCCAAGCGGTATGTTCAGAGAGTGTGCTCAAAAGGATTACTGCCATCCAAAATTTAAAAAACAAAACAGTGCTTTAGTGTTCCATTCAAGCAAAATGAAAGTCCTCAGACGTTCCACAATCTTCTCCCACCCAGGCACAGGAAACATGTGGGAGGCAAGCCTCCTCTTTAAGCTGTCAACGTTCATTAAATAAAGAGAAAAATTAAATCTCTAGCCCTTTTCCTTCCAGAGATTTAATGGGAAGGGTGTGGGGTGTTCATCATCCTAGTAGTCCAGAAGCTTTGGAAGAAAGGAAGGCGCAAGGTGGCTCCAGAAGTGGCCACTGGGCGGTTAAACCCGACTGGCGTCACTCAGTCTTGCATGTCCTGTCCCAGAAATGTTTCTTCTTTGACCTTTTCTGTCTTGCTTGCTTCCCCTGCCCCTTCACTTCAGGAGAGCGTCTGGGCGAGACCGGCTATGAAACATCTGTCCCAGGTGGGGAGGAGGCCCTGCTTGTGTGACAGGCTGCCTGGTGGATGACAGATGGCCAGAAGCCTCAGTGGTGGTGGTGCTAACCTTGAACAGGCCCTGAAGGCAGAGAGAGACCTCAAGGCTGCCAGCACAGGGGTCCCCAGCCTTTCTAAGCCTGCAGGCACATTTGGAATTCTGATGGCAGGGTGGATCCAGCCACAAAATGGCCACTACAGGAAACACAGCCAACCACCCAACGTGTGCAGTGGCTTAACTGCTGTGGCAGACGCTCCCACAGCATTCTTCAGCTGACATGTCCAGAATGACCCCGATGCTCACAGAAGGGAGCATGAGCACCAGAACATGAACATGGCACCTATGCTCAAACAAGCACACTTGCAGTTAGAAATGAGGGAGAGCTGGAGAATCTACTGGCCTTTCAGATGAGAAAACTGATGTCTTCATGTCCTGTAATGGCTTGAATTGGATCCCCCAGATAAAAGTTTTTTCCTTTCAGAAAGAGAGAGGAAAATCCTTTTCTAGGGCTCTGTCAGACAATGTAGACTAGGCAGGACATTCAATTACTGGTTCTGTCAGGGTCCTGTGATCAACTGAGCTTCCAAAATCTGGCTTGCAGGAGAGTTTGTTGTTGTTGCTGGTGGTGGCGGTAGCAAGTGTGTCAAGTCACAGCTAACTTATAGCAACTCCTTCTGGGGTTTTCAAGGGAAGAGACGTTCAGAGGTGGTTTGCCGTTGCCTGTGCGGGCTTCCTGAGTGGTCTCCCATCCAAGTACTAATCAGGGCCAATCCTGCTTAGCTTCCAAGATCTGATAAGACAGAGCTCACCTGGGATGTCCAGGTCAGGGCAATTTGTTTGTTAGCTCCATATTCACAGAACAAAAGGACGCTCAAAAACCAGCTAAGATTTGTTTTCAGCATCAAGATGCTATTTCTGGACCATTTTTGCGCAAAATACAAAAACGCTAAATATAACCGGGGGGAGGGGGTTTCCAATACAAAATGCCAACACATTGGCCAGGAATTCCAATACCAAATGCTAGTACTTTGGCCAGGTGCATCTCAGATATGAGAAATAATTGCTACAAGCATGGATGGCTTCAAGGGGGAATTAGATAAGCATATGGAGCAGAGGTCCATCAGTGGCTATTAGCCACAAGGTATAGATAGGGACTCTCAGGCTGGGGCAAGTGATGCACTGTATTTCTTGGTCCTTGGGGGCGGGGGGGGGCAACAGTGGGAGGTCTTCTAGTGTCCTGGCCCCACTGCTGGACCTCCTGATGGCACCTGGTATTTTTGGCCACTGTGTGACAGAGTGTTGGACTTAATGGGCCATTGGCCTGATCCAACATTGGCTTCTCTTATGTTCTTATGATAAATAAGCAGGTGGTGCTACAACATATCTAGTATTCTCCAGTGCCAAAAAATTTGGAGCACTATTAATATCATTCTGGCACTCAATGTCAAAACACCCTTTGTTTTACCAGTGCTTTCGCCTGGTCCAGTCCCATTACCAGGAGGGTCTGAGCGGACAAGCCTAAAATTCTCAATGTGTGGAGGATCACCGTTAACCAGGGAGATTGAAAACGGTCCCAGAGGATTAAAGGTGTTAATCCTTGAGGTAGATAGTTTAACTTGAGTCACAATACAATGGAGGTGAGACTTACTGCAGCCTCGGTTTTGACCAATCCAGATTCTAGGCCCGGGCTTGCGTTACCATTCACCGTGGTTCTTGGGCGTGGGCCCCCACCACGACAATTAAAAGGCTGATATTAAAGTTATAACTGTTATAAAAATGTAATTACAAAACTGATTTTTTAAAAATGTAGCTGGGGATATAGCCTGGAGGAAAAAACAGCCATGGGGGGGAAAGTGGTCTGAGAAGCCCTATTTCATTCCTGGGTATAGACTGATGTCCTACAACAATTCTTTTCAAATGCAGCAGAAGCATAAGGCTTTATCTTAGATACCTTCAATTCTGTTTAACATGTGGAAGCAGTAACAGCAGCCGTATCGTTTTACAGTTTCTCAAAGGACATCATTTGACAGTGTCAATCCTCCACTCGACTATACATTCAAAAGCGATGTTCAGTCTGCCAATATGCTAAGGGGGGGGGGAGATTGGGAAAAAGAATCCTGCCGTATAACTAGAGGGCATAATTTGTCTAGACATTACATCCATAGTACTGCGTAATTTCTCTCTTGCTATTGATTATCTAATGAGCCTTTTAACGAGGCACTCCTGTTATGCCTGATGGATGTACAGAATGCATTTCCTAATTCCATTTCGGAAGCTAAATGTCAATCTGGAGATTGAAGATCAAAACCATCACGCCAATTAAACATCTGTGATGGTGCTTTCTTGACAGACAAAATGGACATCTAATATTGCAGTGTTCTGTTTTATGCTGATGAAACTCCGTAAGGAAACAAAATTGAATAATAACAATGCTTTGCATGTACATGGGGCTAGCAACGAAAACACTTTCACGTACATTGTTATAATACGTACAACAACCAGGCAAGATATGTCTTGTGAAACTTGAACTCGGTTCTTCCAGATATGAGAGCTCAGCAGAATTTCCCAGTGTATTATTCATCCCTTTATTCCCATTTATAAAATCTATCTGATGGCCCTAGGCTAGCCCGATCTTGTCAGACCTCAGAAGCAAATCAGGGTCTGTCCTCGTGAGTACTCGGATGGGAGACCACCAAGGAAGTCCAGGGTCGTAGTGCAGAGGCAGGCAATGGCAAACCACCTCTGAATGTCTCTTGCCTCGGAAATCCTACTGGGTTGCCATAAGCCATCTGCAACTGGATAGCACTTCCCGACCTCCACCACTTGATTACAGTGTAAACAGAGTTTCTTAATACAACACAACAGGGCTATTAAGGGGAGTACATGATGTTTTGTCAACAAAGGGGCCATCAGAACCAAATTCTTTATATTTGAGGAAGGACGTTTCATACATCATGACTGCTGCAGGAAATGTCAGATTTCCACTGGTATTCCTTCACAGTACATAGGAAACATATGGACCCACTCCTAAAATTCTTTGGGAATAACATTGTGTTACAACTGCTCATCAAGTTGTGGTTAAAGTTCGGCAACCCCAGACCCCAGTTTGAACTTTGTTTCTGCTCTTTTTCAAGGACAGCTCTTGTCAGAACTATGGCTTGCCCAAGGTCATCCAGCAGGTGCAAGTGGAGGAGTGGGGGATCAAACCCAGTTCTCCCAGATTAGAGTCCGCACACTTAACCGCTACACCAAAGTGCCTATAGGCTCTTCTCTGGACCCAGTGCAAACCGGGTTTGATTTCCCCACTCCTCCGCTTGCAGCTGCTGGATGACCTTGGGCAAGCCATAGTTCTGGCACAGCTGTTCTCTTAAGGATACTTATGGAAAGAGCTCTCTCAGCCCCACCTACTTCACAGGGTGTCTGTTGCGGGGAGGGGAAGGGAGAGGAGTTTGTAAGCCGCTCTGAGACACCTTTGGGTAGTGAAGGGCGGGATATAAATCCAATCTCCTCCTCCTCCTCCTCCTTCTTCTTGGTTTCCCAGCCTTCAGGAGGGGCCTGCAGATCTCCCAGAATTAGAGCTGATCTCCAGACTACAGAAATCAGTTCCCTTGAAGGAAATGGCTGTTTGGGAGAGGGGACTCTATGGTATCACACCTCTCTGAAGTCCCACCCCTCTTCAAACCCCACCCCTCCCCAGGCTCCACCCCCCAATAGCCACGGATTTCCTACCTGGACTCGCAAACCCTTCCTGCACCACATCTGGCATCACCTCCAACTTATCTAGAATCAGTTCCTGCCTTCAGTGCTCTGAACAGCCAGTATCCTGCAGCGTGCAGGAAACAAATACTCTATACGTTTAAGATGCATCTAATCAGTCTGCAGGGTTGAGCTCAGAGTGAACAGGGGGGGATCAACTGTCTGTGCACTGTGCTGATTGGCTGGCGCCTTAGAGGTCACAATCCCAGAACTGTTTTGCAGCATGCTTTTAAGAAGTATTCCTTCCCTTCAAAACAACTGTTGGAGCCGTGAATACTGGTACTGAGTGTGTTTAGCCCCCTCTGACTCTAAAGGGAGCTGCAATGTCCACCTCCTACTGTACTCAGCTTACTGAATTCTTCTCTTGCTTTCCATGACTACTGTTGCGCGCTTCGTCTCTACTAGATATATCTGGGGATACATTCTGAAGGTGTCCCTGAAGATCAACTAGCAGGTTGGAAAATGCCTGGTGATTTGGGAGGGGTGGGGTTTGGGGGGGGGCTCAGCAGGGTATAAAGGAACGTCTAGAGTCACCTTTCCAACGCAGCCATTTCCTCCAGGGGAACTGATCTCTGCCTTCTGGAGATCAGCTGTGATTCCAGGAGATCTCCAGACTTCACCTAGAGGCTGGCAAACCCCAAATCTCTCTCTGCTGCTGGAGAACTACTGGTCGTTAATGCCTCGTGCAATCCTGCGATTGCAGTGAACTCTGATGAGCGCAGCTCTTGCACGTGCAGGGGTGGCTTACTCCCCCGCAGCTCTGCTAACGAAACCACGGCAAAAGTGAGCCTGTGATCAGGGATACTCACTCAGTGGGCCCAGGGGCTACCTGTGGCTCTTCTTGAGCACTGTTCCCCAGTGCGTGGGGCTGTCAAACTCTGGGTGGTGGCTGGGATCACAACAGACCTCCTGGCAACAGAGATCGGTTCACCCAGAGAAAATGGCCCCTTTGGAAGGTGGATGCTGTGATGTCCTGTCCCTCCCTTCCCCAGACCCTGCGCTCCTGAGGCTCCACCCCCAAAACCTCCAGGTATTTCCCCATCCAGAGCTGGCGACCCTGCCAACGTGGCACCTGATCCATGTTCCAGGTAAGAGAGAAGAAGAAGAAGAGACATCTTATGCAGAGGTCATTTCGTAGAAAAAGAGGTGCAGGAGCTCATTAGCATAGCTAATTAGCATAACTTATTTACATATGCCACACCCCCTGACATCACCAGAAGTGTGTCAGAAGGCAACACCCACCACTCAGGCTCCACTGGACTGTTTTGGATAACTATTGGGGGGGGATGTGCAGATCTGTCCTCGCAGAGGAGGGAGGAGAGCTTGTGCCTGAATAAAACGTGGTCTTAAAGGTGCCACTGGACTGTTTTGGACCAGGGGGCCGGGGGTGGGGAGCTCTGCAACTTACCTGGCTGCTTCTTGCTCTGACTGAGGGCTGCTGGGAGCAGGGGGTGGGGCTTGTTGCATGTCCCCGCCCCCTGGGCTCTTTACTGCCGGAGCTCCACTCCTGTGCGCTCCTGCAGGAAATGACCCCTGATCCTATGTAAGGTGAAACAGAAGGCAAGCAAGAGCCAAAGAGGCTCAAAACTAACCGATGGGGGGGGGCAACTGCCAAGTGTACCCCAGGGAGAGAATTCTCTTAACCCTTTCCTTCCCAGATCCTCTTGCATGCAGAGTTCCAACATCCCACAGAGACGACCCTTCCTATTCAAAGGGACTCTGACAAAATACTTAGTTGTCATCATACTTTACCTGTGTGTTTGGTGGAGTGGTGCACAGGGCAGACAGTAGTCAAGTGGCTCCTTTGGAAGAGGGTCACTGCAGATGTGGCTTTCTGAGAGCCGCGCTGTGGGCATCATTGGTTTAAAATGTACAAAACACACTTGGGAGAACAAAGGAAGAGCAGGCAGCCCAACTGAGGCATGAAGGAGAGGCAGAAACAGATGAGAGAATCGGAGGTGGGACTGCTCATGCAGACAACCGATGGTAGGTCCTGTCAGCAATGCTCCCTCTAAGCTGTGGAGTCTTGTGAGCAAAAATTTTACTTTGGGAGCGACTGGCATTAAAGTTGTGAGCAGGAGATTTGGCTACTGCATCAATAAGTCTGCTCTGGTGACGCAGCACCCAAAGGCGCCATGTTGGGGGCCTCTGTTCCGGCGCACCACCAAGTTACGCTGACACTCTGCAATGGTGGCCCAAAATCCAAGCTGCCTCCATGGCTAAAAAAACAGGATGGTGGATTCTGTTTACAGTACATCTCCGTATGCCCTGAAATCTATTTAGCCACAAAGGCGTTTTTCACAGCAAAGATGTTTCACAGCACGCGCGGTGAGAGCTTCACCAAATGAGGTTGACCTTCTGTGGGAAAATCATTTTAACGTCTCACAAACAAAAAACAAAAAAAGGGAGGTGGTGTAGGGGAAGCGGATGCTGTCGCCTTTGTACTGAAGAGACACTCACTTGTGAAGCGACGGCTCCAGTAATTTCTGCCAAAACAGCAGCAGGTGGTACAGATACACCACCCGTTTCTTGGGAAACAGAATATTATTTCCCAAAGACCAGCCGTGTTGCTTGTCAGGTCTTGTTAGAGCAGGTCAGGGTACCGTTAACGTACCAGACTGAAATGAAATATTTTCAGTGCCACTGTGCCGTTATTGGGCGGCAGCACCCTCCTCCAATATTAATTGGCACAGCTAAGACTTTGGGTAGTTCTTTCTTCTACGCCAGCAGGTCAACAGATACTATCGAGTGTTTTTTTTCTCTCCCTGCGGTGGCATCAGGTAAGTATGCCAGTTCCTGCTCAAGCATGTACAATTAAGAGCTTCTCACATCTCTAAGCCATGAGGGATTTAAAGGCTATAGGACGGGGGTCTCCAACATGGTGCCCACCAAGACTTTCCCTGGTGGTGCCCGTCAAGTTTTTTGAGAAAGTGGGCGGGGCTTGTGCCCAGCAGGGCTTCTGATTCGCCACTGGAGGTCTGACTGGCTGTACGGATTGTTTTAAAGTTGCTTCAGTGACAGCTGCCGTCATAGCACGACACTCTTCGTGGCACTGCTGTGTGTAACACGCCGGAAGATATCATTAAACAATACTTTCGTTTTTAAAAAGGCATCCTATTGAACAGGGCTTCTGCCTGAAACGCTGACGAGTGGCTATTGGTGTTACACATAACTTCAATCCCTGAGATGTTGTGGTTGGCTCCACCTCCTGAGGCAGCCATTTTGTAGTTGCGCTCATTGCCTGGTGTCCAAATTCCAAAGGTGCCCACGGGCTCAAAAAGGTTGAGGACCTCTGCTATAGGAAGTGTTTTCCTTTGGATGACAGTGAACACTAGTAGTTCATGATGTCTCCTGACAACAGAAATCTTGCATCAAATTCTTAAAACATGGCAAAGAAGCCCCTAACAATGTTCCCTCAAAGCTGAGTCAGTGTGAGCTGGCTCACAGTTTTTTAGCCTCCGGCCCAGGAAGGATGGCTCCAGAGCAAACTAATTGATGCAGTGGCCAACTCACTCACTCACAACTTTAATGCCAGTAGCTCACAAAGTAAAATTTTTGCTCACAAGATTCCACAGCTTAGAGGAAGCATTGCCCTAGAATGACTCAGTTTCTGCAAACTGCAGCTGAAACTCTCAGTGCAAATTCATATTTGCAGTTTCTCACGCCCTCTCGCTGGCAGAAGGGAAGGGAAGATTTCCAGCCATTCAAGAAAAGATGTGATCTTCTGTTGGGCTGTACAGTGATAGTCCCATTCACAATGATCCAGACTGCTGAATTCAATAACCCCATTTTTTTTTTAGTTTTCCCTCTCCTCCTGTTACAGTTACAGGTGGAACAGCTAAGCTGACCACTGGGGTCAGGCAGGCTCAGAGCAGGTCTGGATTCCCTGCCTCCCTTGACCACCAGGGCTGTTGGCCAGAGGAAGTAACTGTTGGATGCTGGAACTCTGCATGCAAGAGGATGTGGGAAGGAAAGGGTTACGACGAGAAGTCTCTCACTGGGGGATCCTTGGCAGTTGGCCCCGCCCTCTCATCAGTTAGATCAGGGGTGTCAAACTCGTTTGTTATGAGGGCCGGATCTGACATAAATGAGACCTTGTTGGGCCGGGCCATGTGTGTCATGATGCCAGGTAGTGGAGATATAAACTTTATAAAGGACACAAACACAAAGGTGTTTTTTTTTTTACTTAAAATAAAAACATGCTTAAAACGTTAGCACTCTTGCAATATTTTCTTTATTTAACAGTGTCTGATAACTGACACCTCTTGCTCTGAATTACTGCATCAAAATGTCTGTGCTGTTGCAATCCTGAGTAGGCTGTTCAGGTGTGTATCTGTAAGCTGCAAACCTACGATGACGCAGCAGCAGCAGACCTGGAAGAAGAAGCAGAAGACAGCCAGTTCCACTGCGGGCCTGATAGGAGCCCTCCGGGGGGGGGGGGTCTGATCCGGCCCCCGGGCCGCATGTTTGACACCCCTGAGTTAGATGTTGAGCCGCCTTTGCTATTCATTTACTCACTCACTCACTCATTCATTTATGCTTTAGATATATAAATCGCCCAATCCCTGTATGCACAGGGTTCTGGGCGATGTGCAACAATGTTAGAATCAATTAAAACAACAATCGATTAACAATTTCAGATGGCGCCCGTAATTTTCTTCAGAAGTCAACTCCGGACTGTGCTGCCGTCTCGCGGGCAGGGCAGGGTGTGTGTGTGCTGAAGCGATGGAGAGAAAGAGGAGGGTGCCCACCATGATGGAGACTGTTTGCTGTCCTCACCCAAAGGCCTGGCGGAACATTGCTGCCTTACAGGCCCTGCGGAATGGCATTAAGTCCCACGGGGCCCCGATGGTATCTGCCAGAGACTTCCAGCAGGTCAGAGCCAGGGCCAAAAAAAGTCCTGTCTTTGGCCGAGGACAGCCAGATATCTTTGGGGCCAGGGATCGCCAGTAGATTGTTCTCCGCCAAGTGTAATGCTCTCCCGGGGATGTATCAGAGGAGGCGGTCCCAAAGATGTGCCGGTTCCAGACCGATCAGCTCAAGCCCTTGAAGGTCAATACCAAAACCTTGAACCTGACTTGGTATTCCACTGGGAGCCAGTGCAGCTGGCGCGGCACAGTTGGACGTGTGCCATCCGTGGCATTCCTGTCGGGACTCGTGTTGCCTCATTCTGGACCAGCTGGAACTTCCGGGTCAGTCTCAGGGGCAGGCCAGTGTACAGCGAGTTACAGTAGTCTAGCCTGGGGGTGACTTAAGGAGGCATCTAGGATCATGCCCAAACTCCTGGCGGATTGTGCCACCACTAGTGGTGTCCTGTCAAGACTGGGAAGTCTGTGCTCCAATCCTGAACACACACACACCCCAGCCACAGAACCTCCATCTTTATCGGAATGCTTGCCTTCTGTCTCATCTTATATAAGATCTCTCTTCCTCTCTCTCTTACCCGGGCTTAGAACTGAAGCAAGTTAACCTTTTTGAAGTTCACGATAAGTTAAACGTATCCACATGAATATGCCCTGTATGACATGCTTCTATTTTGGTAAGCCAAATTTCTTTCTCTCATTGCCACTGGAGTCAGATCATCTTTGTAATTTGTTTTGAACAGCATTTCCCCCTTAAACAGGAAACACGGAGGATTCGGGATATCGCTTAAAGTTTCTGTGCTTCCAAGGTAAGATACGTGGGAGAGTTGGGTGGGAAGGGGCCCCCCAGGAACTCTTTGCTCAGGACTCCCCAAAATCAGGAGCCAGCCCTGACTTCAAATTATACCAAAGCCAAGAACCAGAATTCTTCCCTGTCCCACCGTCTGAACCCATTTTCCCTTCAGCCTTAAGTCGCTCAGACTGCGCGAGCTGCAA
This sequence comes from Gekko japonicus, assembly GCF_001447785.1. Taxonomy (NCBI): domain Eukaryota; kingdom Metazoa; phylum Chordata; class Lepidosauria; order Squamata; family Gekkonidae; genus Gekko; species Gekko japonicus. The sequence continues at coordinate 614,043 of NW_015160849.1, read as the reverse complement.
GACGGGGGAGTTCGAGGCTGCCCTCCCTCAGCCTGTTGTGCTCCTGCCCCCCTCCCCGGTGTTGCCCTCCGTACCAGCCTGCTGGCCAGGTCCACAAGGAGGTCCCTGAAGTGCCCTTCCTGTCAAACTTTATCTCCCTACGCTTGCTTGGGTTGCCATAGTTATGGGTGGAGGGAATTCCTGCGGGGAGGGGAGGGAAGTGAATGAGTGAGAGAGTGGGACGTTTGCTTTAGAAGTCATAACTTGCCTCGCATAACTTTCCCAGGGGGAGGTGTTTTTGAAAGCTTTTTGGTACCAGCTTGAGCAGTAGATAACCAAGCCATATATTTTTTCACTTGCTTGACATGGCAATGCTAGGCGTGGCATGTCTGTATGACGTATGCTTGGGGAAGGAAGGGGCTTTTATCTGATTTACCTATAATAAGCTTGTACCCGCCAAAAGTCTTTCGTTCTAACACAAGCGATGTTCTGGATCATGCATACATCTCAATAAACATATCACTGCCAAAGAGAACGTTGTTGAGAGTTAACTTGACCATGGATCTGGCACTTTCACAGCACAGACCATGCAGCGCTGGACTGGTTTCTTGGTCAAGCGCAAAACATCACCCCGGGCAGCTTTCACTTGTGGGGACAAAGGGACCGGGACCTGTCAAGCTTCCAAAACGGGTGGCTGACAGCTACTGGATCCAAGTCCAATTAAAACTATTTGCAAGGGGATTAGCAGTCCGACGGGCGAAGGGAGCCAGAGATACCTGGGACAGTCAAAGCAGCAATTCAGTGGCCGGCAGGAGCCTTTCTCCTTCAACAGGCCCGGCACAGACAGCCTCCTGACAGCCTAGAGCCATGTCAAGTTATCTCGCATACCGGACTGGGCAGCTGTTTCTTCATGCTGCATACAGGGCAAAATGCTCCTTCTTGCCCGTGCTAATCCAAGTGGCTTGAGGAGTAGGCTTGTTCGTATCCAATTTGGTATTACCCGGATTACACGGAGGTTTTACCTGGGGGAGGGGGGGGATTACTATGGTTGCCAGATGCCGTCTTTGCTTCAGTGGGAACAAAACTGGGGAAGCAGCCGTGTCGTGCAACATCAGTTCTCATCCTACCTGGAAGTGGTCCCATGGTAATTTAAGAACTCCCTGAGCTCTATGGTAAAAAAACGCAGAGATCTGAGAAACATTCATAGAGTGTCACGATGTCTCTGCAGGGTACCACTGGAAGTGACATCACAGTGTCGTGCACTGTCGCTCCCCATCCATTTTTGCTCCTGCTGGTGAAGAAAAGCCCAGGGGTGGGAGTTTGCTCACCACCCTGCAGGAAACATCCTCCCCTGCGATTCCTAAAGGTAAAGGTTTCCCTTGCTCGAAAGCCAATCGAATCCGACTCTAGGGGGCGGTGCTCATCTCCGTTTCCAAGCCGAAGAGCCAGCGCTGTCCGAAGATGGTTCCATGGTCATGTGGCCGGCATGACTAGGTGCTAAGGCACACAGAACACTGTTACCTTCCCACCGAAGTGGTACCTATTTATCTACTTGCAATTTCTTGCTTTTGAGCTGCTAAATTGGCAGGAGTTGGGACCACAAACAGGAGCTCACTCCATCATGTGGCACTTGGGTCTTGAACTGCCAAGGTACCGACCTTCCGGTCTGCAGTTCAGCATCAGTAAATTTTTGTTTCAAGGTACTGCCCCGTCTAGGGGGGCATTCAGTGCACAAGGATGTGGCATTTTTTGGCTTTACTGACCTAGTGTTCATTTCAGGACAGGGAAGCGGGGCCCGCCAAGTGTTTTTAGGAAGCACACAAAGCCAGGAAGGTCTTTTCCCCAGCAAGGCTTCTGATTGGCCGCTGAAGGCTTGATTGGCTGTGCAGATTTTTTAAATGTTGTTTTGGCAGCAAAGATCTACACTGTGTGACTGAAGGCGAGCCATGGCAGCCATTTTGTGGTAGACATGTTGTTGCTGTGCCCACCATGCCGTGTCAGAATAAGAAATGTGTCCGCAGGCTCAAAAAACATTGTGGACCCCTGCTCCTTGTCAGAAGAAGAAGAGAAGAGATTGGATCTATACCCCGCCCTTCACTACCCGAAGGAGTCTCAGAGCGGCTCACAAACTCCTTTCCCTTCCCCTCCCCACAACAGACACCCTGGGACGTAGGTGGGGCTGAGAGAGCTCTTTCGAGGACTGCTCTTGAGAGAACAGCTCTGAGGTAACTTGTGACTGACCCAAGGTCACTAAGGCACAGGGAGGGGAAAACAAACCTGACCCAAAAACTGGAATCAAGAACCACGAGGGTAAGAAAGAAGTCAAATAAAGGGCCAATATTAAAAACCAAGTTAAAACTTACAATATACAAAAATACATGTATTTCTTAGAAAGAGAGTTAAAAACATGGAAGGGCCCAATGAAAGCCTTCTAAACAAGTAAAGGTGGCCTAAACGCAAGGGCCAATACACATGACCTGATGCGTTTCCACCGTATCGGGGCCTTCTTCAGAGGTCAAAGAATATTGAGGTACACATTAACTTTAATACATATTACAATATTGGAACAAAAAAAGGAAGGCTGTAGAAAAAAGATTAAAAGGATATTAAATATGAATAATTAAATATTTTTTAACTTACAGAGTCGTAAAAATGGCTATATTCAGGGGTCATTTCCTGCAGGAGCGGAGCTCCGGTAGTAAAGAGCCCAGGGGGCGGGCACATGCAACAAGCCCCACTCCCAGCAGCCCTCAGAGCAAAAAGCAGCCAGGTAAGTTGCAGAGCCTCCCCCAGCCCCCCGGTCCAAAACAGTCCCGTCGCACCTTTAAGACCAAGTTTTATTCAGGTACAAGCTCTCCCTCCTCTGCGAGGACAGATCTGCATGTCCCCCCTCCCCAATAGCTAGCAGTCCAAAACAGTCCAGTGGAGCCTGAGTGGCGGGTGTTGCCTTCTGACACACTTCCGGTGATGTCAGGGGGTGTGGCATATGCAAATGAGTTGTGCTAATGAGCTCCTGCACCTGTTTTTCTACAAAATGACCCCTATATTACTTACTTAAGTTTTAACTTAGTTTTTAATATTGGCCCTTTATTTGACTTCTTTCTGACCCAAGGTCACACCAGCAGCTGCATGTGGAGGAGGAGTGGGGAATCAAACCCGGTTCTACCAGATCAGAGTCCGGGCTCCTGACCACGACACCAAACTGGCTCTCCCTTTCATATTCCCGGATTTTGGTGAAATGCAAAGTCTGGGGCGGGAGATGCAGAGGGAGGTCACTCCCACCTCCCGCCCTGCCACACAGAGAACCTCCAGTCTGCCTACTGGGACTTGACGTCATGTACCTCCCCGCTGGTGCTGAAGGGAAAAGCTGAAGATCAATTTCCTTACAGTAGGATTACAGGCTTTAGCAGTTCAACAGTAATATGTATCACTTAGGGAAAATAACAGAGGCTGCAAGTCACTGAAGTGACAGGCCTGCGCATGAAACCTCTAATTATGCATTTAATCATTGACTGGGCTTTTTTTATTTCAGCGTGGGGACATAATTTCGAAGCCAGCTCAGCTCATGACCCAAGAGGCCGTTAAACAGCTGTGCAAATAAGAGTGACATTTTTTTTACCAGCTTGCTAATAGAAGTCTTGAATTTTAGTAATAATAGTAATTTATTAAATGCCAAAAGCAGCCTTGCAAATATATTCATAGACATAACGATCCCACTTTCTCTCTCTCACACACACACAAATACACATTTCTGGCCTGTCTATACAAACATACCAGTGTCATTTGCAGCCTAAGAATGGACTAAAAGGAAGAGGGTGGGGGGGTGGGGAGAGAAACAATTACCTTCCGGTTAACAGAAGCTTCCCTGCCTGGTTTCCTGGAAACAGATCTTTAGGCAACACAGGCAGCTGGGCAAGCGCCTCGCCTCTTTTACAAGCCTGGCATAAATGGCAAAATCAGATCTACGACACAAAAGTTTAAAAGGGCCACGACCCCAAGACGAAGTCTTGCCATCAGAATGTAAAGAAAGGAGTGCTGGGGTTTTTTTGTTTTTTCGGAGGCTGGCAATAAGAGACAGGAAGAAGAAGAAGAAGAAGAAGAAGAAGAAGAAGAAGAAGAAGAAGAAGAAGAAGAAGAAGAAGAAGAAGAAGAAGAAGAGAAG
>NW_015160849.1:572925-609395 GCF_001447785.1 Gekko japonicus | reverse complement strand
GGAGTCTCAGAGCGGCTCACAAACTCCTTTCCCTTCCCCTCCCCACAACAGACACCCTGTGAGGTAGGCGGGACTGAGAAAGCTCTGACAGAAACTGCTCTTTCAAGGACAGCTCTGACAGAACTGTGGCTTGCCCAAGGTCATCCAGCAGTGGGGAGTGGGGAATCAAACCCGGTTCTCCCAGATTAGAGTCTGTGCACTTAACCACTACACCAAAGGAGACTGGTGAAAGACGTGCAGAATCTAACTGAAGGCGGGCTAGAGCAGGGGTCCCCAACTTGGGTGTCTGCAGGTGATGCAGTGCCCACTAACACCTTTCCTCATGCTCCTCAAGTGTTTTTAGAAAGGAGGTGGGAGGAAGTTGGGTCATTTGCCCAGCAGGGCTTCTGACTGGCCCCTGGAGATCGGACTGGCCGGGGAGATTGAAACAGCACGGTTTCAGGGGCAGCTGCCACTGCAGTTGTTTTTTCTAATCGCCCCTCTTCCCCCCTGCACTTGGGTTTCCTTTATGTGGCTGGCTCTGCCTCACGCAACATCCGTTTTGTGGCTGCGTCCACAACCCTGTGTCAGAATTCCAAAGGCACCCGCCAATTTTAGAAAGGCTGGGGGGGCCCTGGGCCAGAGTGCATTTCAGACAAGCTCCAGCAAAGACGCTTTATTTTGTTGCCGTCCTTGTGCAGAGCCAGTGTGGTGTAGTGGTTAAGAACACAAGAGGAGCCATGTTGGATCAGGCCGACGGCCCATCCCATCCAACACTCTGTGTCCCAAAGAGGCCAAAACCCAGGCTAGTATCTAGGAGACCTGGGTTCGAATCCCTGCTTGCACCATGGATGTTTGCCGGGTGACCTTGACGTTTGCTGGGTGACCTTGGGCCAGTCACAACTCTCTCAGCCTGACCTACCTCTCAGGGTAGCTGTGAAGATAAAATGGGGGGGGGGAGAATGATGTATGCCATTTTGGGTCTCCACCGGGGTAAAGGATTAAATAAATGGATTAAATAAATAAATAAACTCCAGTCAACCCACCCAGGCATCTGTGCAGAGTGTTACAATGAGAAGGGCACTGATTCCTTTTTAATTTTTTTTAATTTTTTATTTTATTTTTTTAATACATTTTAATTTAAAAAAAAGAAGGGCACTGATTCCATGCAACCACCCACAGCACAGGAGGTGACAGGCACCACCACCTGGGCTTGAGCTGCCAACGTCCAGGTCCAGAACAAGCCCCCAAAGTGTTGCTGGGGGGGGGGGTTTGGCTCTGATCCAGGCAGCAGTAGAATGGACCCAAGAGCACTGTCGCAATGGCATAGTACTATTCCTGACATAGTACTATTAATGCCATTGCCTTGGCATCATGACCTAGGCAAGATGTCACACACACACACACAACCTTTATTGGCATAACAAGGAAAGAGACATAAAACCCCACCTGAGCGAGATTTGAGTGGGAAATAAAAACAGTCGACAGAAATTCTCCAATGCAAGCGGCGTCGCATAAACTAAGTATAGGCAGATCTTAACTAGGAAGAGTAGGCAAGTAATCTTCCCCTGTCTTAGCACTTTTACCACTTTTGGTTCCTATCTCTTTTGCTGCTAGGGCCAGGAACTCCGCCACTTTTGTCTGAGCTCAGGAAGGAGGGCTCCAGAGCAAACCAATTGATGCAGCGGCCAAATCACCCGCTCACGACTTGAATGCCAGTAGCTCACACAGCAGAATTTTTGTTCACAAGACTCCACAGCTTTGAGGGAATATTGCCCAGGAGGTGATACCATTCTTGGGGGGACAAAGTACCTTGAGCCCACTCTGCCAGCTTGGTGTTGTCCAGCCAAACTGTCTGCATAGCTCAAGGCCACCTGCATCTGAGTCTCTCCGACGCCTGATCGAAAAAAGGGATTTGAAAAAAGGGATGTTTGCGCTTGGGACGAGCTGGAGCTGTTTGCAAAAACAAAGTGGTCGTTCCCTTTCATGATGTGGGTGGGAAACTGGGGCGAACCACAAGTTCTCATCAAGGTCTGCATCTTTACAAGATGCACCTGATGCAAATGTTTGAAAAGCAAGAAGGGCCCGGCTCGGCGAAGGCCAACATTTGCGGCACCGGGCAGGGAGGGGAGAGGTGGCTGGATGTCGGGCAGGGGGTGGGGTGGGGTTTGCGAGCGGCGGGAAAATCAGGTCCTCCTGCTTGTCCCCGGCCCAATAGTAAGCTCCGGAACGGCCGGGGGAGGTGTTATGTCCACTGACTGCCACTAGGTGGCAGCGTATTTCACAGGAGCTTGAATCCCTAGGAACAATAGGGACTAGGATCCTGAAACCTCTAGAGGTCACCAATAGGAACCTTGGCGGGAAGTTTAAACCCACCGATGGAACCTGGGGGTGGTCCACAGAGACTGTATATAGTTGGCCCTCTGGCCGTTAGTGTTGTGTTATGTTGTGTGCTAGTAAACATGAGCTGAATATCACTATTTTTCATCATCATTCGATGCGTCCAACTCACTACACAACAGGAGGGGAGGATTTATAAGAGGGAACCAGCCGCTTGCCTCCCCTGCCCAGCCTTTGTCCGGCTTTTGTGAAGCCTGGGAGCACCTTTGATCCTCTGCCAGGTAACGGGGGCAGTGGGCCTTGCAGCTGCGGCCTTCCGCGTAGCCTGCCTGAGGGTTCCAAGGGCCCGGATGCCCCCTTGCCCAACCGGGCGCCTCCTCACCCGTGCGCTGCAGGACGGGGGTGGCTCCCGGCGCTTCACGTCCTCCACGTGGAGCACGTTCACTGGGGGGGAGGGGAAGGTCGCCGCCCCACTCGCCGCTGGCAGGCTGGTGGCAGCGGGGGGGCCAACCCCAGGTGGTTGGGGGAAGGGCAGCCCCCCCACTGTTTGATAAAAGGGATATTCGAACTTGGGATGAAGCTGGAGCTGTTTGGAAAAACAAAGCAGTTGTTCCCTTTCCTAATGTATGTGGGAAACTGGGGCGAACCACAAGCTCTCATCCAGGCCCGCATCTTTACAAGATGCAACGCCACGAGCCAAGGGACAGCTACGTCTTCTGCATCTGGAACCCCCACCCCCTTACACACACACACAAACCCCTTGCCAGCTTCACTGGAGACAGCCCCGGCTCTTGGGAAATGACGACAAAGCAGAGGAATACTTCAGGAAGGTGCCGGAGTCACCATCAACTCTCCGCAACACATTTGACGAACCATGGCACATACAAGACAAAATGAAGCTGCTATCACAGGTTTCCGCCCACTTCCTTCCCCATCTGTAAGGGACACCTGGAAATACGCGTTCTTTGGGAGAATGAGAATGTCTGACCTTGTCTAGTAGCAAGTGACAAACTCTCTGGCATCCAACAGGTTTCGGGTGGGCGGAGGAACCTGGTGGGCGTTTTCTTCCAGAAAAATATCTTCACATTGTCCCTGAGACACCAACGATTACTTGCAACTGTAGAATGCTGTCGGACTACCCAGTCTCAAGGCAGAAGAAATTTCCTCCAAAGACTGCAAATGTGATGAAAACTGTAAGGGAAAGCAATTAAATGTTTCAGTATGGAAACTTGTTTCTATTTACATTCAGCATGCAATCTTTAGAAGAAGTGTTCTTGGGTTATAAGGAGAAGAAGAGATTGGATTTATTCCCCGCCCTTCACTACCCAAGGGAGTCTCAGAGCGGCTTCCACACTCCTTTCCCTTCCCCTCCCCACAACAGACACTCTGTGAAGTAGGTGGGGCTGAGAGAACTCTGACAGAAACTGCTCTTTTTCAAGGACAGCTCTGACAGAACTATGGCTTGCCCAAGGTCATCCAGCCAGGTGCAAGTGGAGGAGTGGGGAATCGAACCTGGTTCTCCCAGATTAGAGTCCGCGCACTTAACCACGACACCAAACTGGCTCTTCAGGATGTGGTTTAGTCTTTATTATTTGAGTACGCATGTACCGCAGCTCCGGTGCTGCGGTGGTTAAGCTGCGGTGGTTAAGATGCTGAACTGCAGGCTGTGGAAGGTCAGTAGTTCAGCAGTTCGAGACCCGAGCTGCCATCTCTAGTTTCAGCTCCTGCCAACCTAGCAGTTCGAAAGCAAGACATTGCAAGTAGATAAATAGGTACCACTTCGGTGGGAAGGTAACAGCGTTCCGTGTGCCTTGGTGTTTAGTCATGCCGGCCACATGACCACGGAAACGTCTTTGGACAGCGCTGGCTCTTCGGCTTTGAAACGGAGACGAACACCGCATCCCTAGAGTCGGACTCAACTGGCTTTCGAGCAAGGGAACCTTTACCTTTACCTTTACGCATGTACCTAGGGAAGTCACAACGGAATCATGGTGACCCCAACAATGGGCTTTCAAGGCAAGGGGGAAGCGGAGATGGTTTGCTCTTCCCTGCCTCCGCAGAGTCTTCCTCGGTGGACTTCCCAGTACCGACCCTGCTTAGCTTCCGAGATCTGAGGAGACAGGGCTACATCCACGCCGCCTTCCCTCCCGTTACTCAAGTAACAATCAGCATGGCGTATTCCTAATCTACAACTTATCTGCGTGTAAACTGGGAATGTCATATGGGAGAGCGAAGACCCTGCTGCCATTTTCAAAAAGTATGTGTTCAAACCTCAAGTAACCTGGTACTTTTTTTTTGTCCTGGTGTTATTAGAACCATGTTAAATGGCTCCGTTGACCTCAAAAACCCACAATTAAATGATGAGATTACACTACTAAGACACCCCGTAGGGGAGAGACAGACCAAGACAGCATAAAGGGTTAGGGTTATTTAAGCAGGCAGCATTCTCCTGGGCTCTGTACAGCAAACGAGACTGTCTACCCAAGCTTTTTTCTGTTCTTTCACGCGCATTCTCTATGGTGCAACCAGTTAATTAACTCAGCTCTGTCTCTGCTCTGGAGCCTACGCCGGGAAAGAAAGCCGGGAACAACTCAGGGTCAGCTCAGCAAGCACATGAAGCTGCCTTCTGCTGAATCAGACCCTCGGTCCATCGAGATCAGGACTGTATATTCAGACTGGCAGCCGCTCTCCAGGGTCTCCGGCAGAGGCCTTTCGCATCACCTACCACCTCTTCCTTTTAACTGGAGATGCCAGGGATTGAAGCTGCATGCCAGGCAGATATTCCACCACTGGGCCACGGCACTAAGGGTGGCGAGAACCAGGGAGGATTGTGAGGCACTCCAAAGGGATCTGTCGAGGATGGGCGAGTGGGCGTCAACGTGGCAAATGGGGTTCAATGTGGCCAAGTGCAAAGTGATGCACATTGGGGCCAAAACTCCTGACTATAAATACACTTTGATGGGGTCCAAACTGGCAACGACTGATCAAGAGAGAGATCTTGGAGTTGTAGTAGATAACTCTCTGAAAATGTCGAGACAGTGTGCAACTGCAATTTAAAAAAAAGGCCATAGCTGTGTGCAATTCTGGTCCGCACACTGCAAAAAGGATATTATAGCATTGGAAAAAAGGCAGAAAAGGGCAGTAAAAGTAAAGGTTCTCCTTGCTCGAAAGCCAGTCAAATTCGACTCTAGGGATGCGGTGCTCATCTCTGTTTCCAAGCCGAAGAGCCAGCACTGTCCAAAGACATTTCCGTGGTCATGAGGTCGGCATGACTAGACACCAAGGTGCACGGAAAAGGGCAACTAGAATGATAAAAGTGTTGGAACACTGTCCCTATGGAGAAAGGTTAAAGCGCTTGGGGCTCTTTAGCTTGGAGAAACGACGACTTGAGGAGTGACATGATCGAGGTTTACAAGATTATGCATGGGATAAAGCAGAATGAGAAAGAAGTACTTTTCTCCCTTTCTCACAATACAAGAACTTGTGGGGGGGCAACAGTGGGAGGGCTTCTAGTGTCCTGGCCCCACTGCTGGACCTCCTGATGGCACCTGGTATTTTTGGCCACTGTGTGACAGAGTGTTGGACTGGATGGGCCATTGGCCTGATCCAACATTGGCTTCTCTTATGTTCTTATGTTCCTCCTCCTCCTCTGCTGCCTGGGCATGGTTAGAGACATGACCCACAGGGCAAAGGCAAGGGCCAGAGGACCCTTCATGCTCAGCTCATGGCTCACAGCCCATGGCCCTGCCTACGCCAGGTCTGTGGATCCACAGGCATTCTAGAAACTGGGAGTTGTATGCTTTTTTTTCTTAGTCTAACAAATGTTTCTGTTTTCTCAGCAATTGCGGCATCTTGCAGAGAGGAAGGAGGAAAAGTCCATGCCCAGCTAGGCCAAGCGTAGAAGCTGACTTGACTTAGTTGTGTGGCTTTGATCACCTGGAATTACCCACGCTTGATTAGTTCCTTCGTACTTTTTGCAAGACCTTTGCAGTCCGGACTGCATGGGGCCTCCTGTCTCTGGGGTCTTCAAACCCTGCCCCCGACATTTCCACAGGGCTGTTTGCGTCCCCACACCGCAATCATCGGAGGATACATTGGGGCCACAGCAAATGGAACGAATCCGCCAAAACAGAAGCCAGAGAAAGCAAGCTCCTCACATGAGCTCTCCCGTCAGTGTCGCCTCACAAAAACACCACAGAGAAGTTTCAGTTGGTCATGATACCCACAAACAACTGTAAGTAATGGAAGAGACGTTCCCTATAGCACATCCCCTGCTCCTCAGGAGGAGGTCTGGTATCTCTCTTCAAGCAAACAGAGACTCCTCAGACTCCGACGCAGGCCCTAGAGGGCTGTGGCTTTTCCCAAGATATAAAACTTGGATAATTTTGAGTGGAGCTCAGTTTATTAAGTATGTCACTACCGCTATTACCAGCTGCAGCTGGCACAATAATAGGCTACGCAAACCATTTTTATCCTATTTACAGAGAAGGAACTAACGCCGCTTGTCAACACTAGCAGCAAAGAAAAATATTTTATATATACACGCACAAGTGGGCTTAAACCCCTGAGGCGACCACATGTTCACAGATTCAAGTGATCAGAGAAGCCAAATCCATCCCACAGGAAAGCTCGCAGCGGAATTAACGTCAAGAGTTGCCCAACAACACAATACCGCAAGGCTTTGGAAGTAGGGCACAGTTTTTCCCAGTTGCATTTCCACCCTTTACACTGCCATTTTGGGGTTTTTTTTGGGGGGGGGATCTGTAGCCGTGAAGGAGGAGAAGGAAGCCTGCTCAGCGACAGGTGTGGCATATCGTTAACGGGTGGCAAATAACTCTGGGCGGAGCCACTGGGGTCTTGTCAATCAACTGTTGGGCAAGGAGTACCCGTGTGTATTAAGTGCCATCAAATCGCTTCAGTTTTTTTGGCAACCCTATGAATTAATGTCCTCAAAAATGTACTATTGTTTTTTTATACATTTTATTTGTCTTTTCCTCAATTTGTCATCATTTACAAAAAAAAAAATTCTTCCAATATCTTGAGTCTTGTTCAAGATTGCATATATTCATTCTTTTATACATTTGAGTCTAGATTTCCCCACATTTCATAAATCCATTTATACATTCTTTCCCATCTTTTATTAAACACACACCTCCCTCTTTTTTTTTTTGGTTAGTTTATCCATTTCTGCTACTTCCATCAGTTTAAATATTATTTCCTCTCTTGTTGGGAATCTCTCCATTTTCCAATATTTAGCCATTAATATTCTGGCCGTAGTCACTATATATGTTAATAAGTATTTGTCGTTTTGCTTGTAATCCTCTGGTATCATATTTAACAGGGCTATTTCCGGAGTTAAAATCACTTTTAACTTCATGATACCCGTAATAAGCTTTTGTATCATTTTCCAATACCTTCCTGCTCTTTCACATTTCCACCAAATGTCCTCAAAAATGTGCTATTATTAACAGGCTTGTTCGACTCTTGCAAGCTGAGGGCCGTGGCCTCCTTGACTGAATCCATCCATCTGCTGCCTTCCACTTTTCCTAGCATTATTGTCTCTTCCAGTGAGTCTGGTCTTTGCATGATGTGTCCAAAGTCTGATAGCCTCATTTTAGTCATTTTAGCTTCTAGGAGAGTGAAGGACATCAGAAGAGCACTGCTGGATCAGACCAGTGGCCCATCTACTCCAGCGTCCTTTCTCGCACAGTGGCCAACCGGTTCCTCTGGAGGGCCAACGACGGGGCATAGAGGCCGAGGCCTTCCCCAGATGTTGCCTCCTGGCGCTGGGATTCTGAAGTATAGCGCCTCTGAATATGGAGGTTCCCTTCAGTCATCACCATAGCCAGTAGCCACTGACAGACCTATCCTCCATGAATCTTTCCAATCCCCTTTTAAAGCTGTTTCTGCCTGTGGCCATCATGACATTCTCTGGCAGCGAATTCCACATTTTAATCACTCTCTGTGTAAACTTTGCAGGGCTATTTTTGGGCAGGAACGCACAGGAACGGAGTTCCGGCTGGCTCCCGAGGTGGCCACGCCCAGCAGGAACTCATTAGCATAATAGGCCACACCCAACAGCAGAAACTCATTAGGATTGGCTACATTAGGGGTGTGTGGCCTAACATGCAAAGGAGTCCCTGCTACAAAAAAAGCCCTGGGTTTTGACAACAAACAAGGTAAACAGAATAACAAGCAAAAGGTGGGTGTGGCTGGATTCATCCTGAATCTACTGCCCATCAGCTTCATTGGGTGCCCTCGAGTTCTAGTATTTTGGGAGAGGGAGGAAAAGTTCTCTCTGTCAATCCTCTCCACCCCAGGCATAGTTCTATAAACCTCTATCATGCCCCCCCTCCTTAGTTGTTTCTTTTCTAAACTGAAAAGTCCCAGACTCTTCAGCCTTTCCTCATAGGGAAGGTGCTGTTCTCTCAAGAGCAGTTTCTGTCAGAGCTCTCTCAGCCCCACCAACCTCACAGGGTGTCTGTTGTGGGGAGGGGAAGGGGAAGGAGTTTGTGAGCCGCTCTGAGACTCCTTCGGGTAGTGAAGGGCCATGGGGTACAAATCCAATCTCCTCCTCCTCCAATCCCCTAATCATCTTGGTTGCCCTCCTCTCAACTTGTTCCAGCTCTGCTATGTCTTTTTTGAGATACGGTGACCAGAACTGTGCACACAGTATTCCAAATCAGGCCGTACCATAGATCTATGCAGGGGCAGTATAAAATGGCTGTTTTATGTTCACTTCCTTTCCTAATAATTCCTCACATAGAGTTTGCCCTTTTCACTGCTGCAGCACACTGGGTTGACACTTTCATTGAGCTATCCACTACAACCCCGAGATCTTTTCACCTCTCATATTCAGCAAGTTCAGACTCCCATTAGCCTATACTTGAAGTTCGGGTCCCCCCCCATTGTGTCTCATCATACACTTAACCAACATTGAACTTCATTTGCCACACTCTCACCCACTGCGGAGGAGCTGCGGTGGCTCAAGTGGTTAAGACGCTGAACTGCAGGCTGTGGAAGGTCAGTAGTTCAGTGGTTCAAGACCCGGGTGCCGCAAGACAGGGTGAGCTCCTGTCTCTAGTTCCAGCTCCTGCCAACCTAGCAGTTCGAAAGCAAGAAATTGCAAGTAGATAAATAGGGACCACTTCGGTGGGAAGGTAACAGCGTTCCGTGCGCCTTGGTGTTTAGTCATGCCGGCCACATGACCACGGAAACGTCTTCGGACAGCGCTGGCTCTTCGGCTTTGAAACGGAGATGAGCACCGCAACCCTAGAGTCGGATTCGACTGGCTTTCGAGCAAGGGAACCTTTACCTTTACCTTTACACCCACTCACTCAGTTTGTGAAGATCCTCTTGAAGCTCTTCACAGTCAGCCTTGGTTCTTACCATCCTGAATAATTCTGTGTCATCTGCAAACTTGGTCACTCTACTACCCTAGTTCCAGATCACTTAACGAATAAATTAAATAGTACCAGTCTTAATACCAATCCTTGTGGGACCCCCAATGCTTACTTCTCTCCACTGTGAGAACTGCCATTGATTCCTACTCTCTGCTACCTCTCATTTAAGAAAAAGAGATTGGATTTATACCCCATGGCCCTTCACTACCCGAAGGAGTCTCAGAGCGGCTTACAATCTCCTCTCCCTTCCCCTCCCCACAACAGACACCCTGTGTGGTACGTGGGGCTGAGAGAGCTCTTTAGAGAACTGTCCTTGAGAGAACAGCTCTGAAATAATTTGTAACTGACATCAGCAGCTGCATGTGGAGGAGTAGGGAATCAAACCCGGTTCTCCCAGATTAGAGTCTGCACTCTTAAACCACTACACCACATCGGCTCTCGTGAACCTATCCTCTTATCTCATGACTGCTAAGTTTACTCAGGAGTTTTTGGTGAAGTACCTTGTCAAAAGCCTTTTGAAAGTCCAAGTATATAATGTCTACCAGGTCACCATTGTCTACATGCTTGTTCACATTCTCAAAGAACTCCGGAAGGTTGGTGAGGCAGGACCTCCCTTTGCAGAAGCCATACTGATTTCCCCTGAGCCATTGATGGGTTTTCTTTCGTCTGATCACTCAAGCGCTCTCCCTAGCCATTGGGATGGTCTGCCCATTCCATCCCGACTTGGCACCATTTTGGGGGGGGGGGTTGCTCACTTGGTGATACACACATAACTGCATAATCGCATGGACACGGAGCCCCGTATGTGTGTTTCCTACCTGAAAAAAATTATTTCGATCAAGTGCCATCATTTATTCTTTGTCAACACTTCTTTGTGATTTAAATTTTTGTCCCTGCTGATCACTGCTGAGGAACCCCTCAGGGAAAAGAGTTCCTAGTCCAGCCACCATATCGGTGGCCATGTTTGGCACCCAGAACTTGTTTTTCCCCACTCCTCACAACGGTCTTCCTTCAGCGGGAAAAGAGAAACACGCCCAGCACACGGGGATTGTCTTAGCGGCATGCAGAGGCCCTGGTCTTATTGTCCCTATGGGGAGAGAGCAGGGTCCAGAATGCGCTTAGGCAGTCTCACTGCAACACTGATCTGTCTGATCGATCAATGATAGGCTGAGCCCACTGCAAACCAGATTATACTGGGATGTCTCTGTGTCAAAAAACACCAGATGAAATCAGGAGCACGTTACCACCATGGTAAGTGGCGTGTCTGACCACAGCCTTGTGTTTCCCTTTCAGCTTCCTTTTAACTGTTCCCCTCATTTTTGTAAAGTCCCCTCTTTTGAAATCAAATGTTACAGTTACATGGGTAACTTTACATTGACCTGAATTCTGACCTTAATAGCATTGTTCTCAACTGTTCTCAATTGGTGCAACAACCTCTACATTTCTCACCAGGTCTTGAGAACCACTCAGTACCAAGTCCAAGATCACTACCCCTCTGGTTGGCTCTGTGACCAACCGTCCAAGTGCACAGTCATTCCTGACGTCTAGAAATCTTATTTCTACAATATGACTCGAGCACATGTTTACCCAGTCAAGGTGAGGGTTGTTGAAGTCTCCCAGTACAGCTTTAGTCTCTCAGCTTTAGTCACCTCTCTTGTTTCCGTCTCCATCTCAAGATTGGCCACAGGGGTTTGATCAGGTGGCAATAGTACACTCCAACTTTAAAGTAACACTTAGGGCCCAGTATTTCCCCCCATATCACTTCTGTTGGGTTTTTAATTTCCCTGATGTTTTCTAATGTATTGGATTCTATGTGCTCTTTGATTAACAATACAACCTCCCCATCTCATCCCTCCCTGTCCTGTCTATGGAGCTTATACTCAGGAATGATTGTATCCTACAGATTTTCCCCATTCCACCATGTTTCTGAGATACCTACTACATCTAAGTTGTTAGTGAGCACCAAGCACTCCAGCTCCCCCCATCGTGGCTCAGAGACCTCCTAGCATTGGCCGTGGCTGAGAGACCTTCTTGCCTTGGCATAAAGACGCCTATAATGTGTTTCCCTTTCCAGTAACCCTCACCTCCCACGGCCCCTTAGTCACCACACATGACCCTCAGTCACCATCCTGCCCTCACTCCCTCCTGGATCCCTTCCAGTCCAGCTTTCGCCCTGCCCATGGGACAGAGACGGTGTTGGCCGCCCTGGTGGATGACCTCCAGAGATTGAGGTGGATCGGCGCTGCTGTCAGCAGCGTTTGGTATGGTTGACCATGATGTGTTAACCCACCGCCTTGCCGACGCTGGGGTATGGGGACTTGCCTTGCAGTGGCTAGCCTCCTTTCTCCTAGGTCGGGAACAGAGGGTGGCACTTGGGGGAGAGTTATCCCAGCGACACCCACTGGAACGTGGTGTGCTGCAGGGAGCAATTCTCTCCCTATGCCCCCTCGCCCAGATTATTCGGAGGTATGGGCTTGGGTGTCACCAGTACACTGATGACACCCAGCTATATCTACTGATGGACGGCCACCCAGATATGGCCCCTGGAGAGCTGGAGGAGGCATTACAGGCCGTAGCTGGATGGTTGTGTCAGAGCCGACTGAAGCTAAATCCATCTAAGACGGAGGTCCTGTACTTGAGTCGTGAGAGACTGGGACAGGGGACTGGGCTCCCGGCCTTCAATGGGGCTCCATTGGTCCCGTCGGAGGTAGAGAGCCTGGGGGTGTTCCTGGATTGCCTCCCTTACCATGGAGGCTCAGGTCGCCGCCACTGCCAGGTCTGCCTTTTTTCATCTGAGACAGATCAGGCAGTTGGCCCCATAGCTCACCTCCTGGGACCCATGCAATGGTCACTTCCAGACTGGACTACTGTAACTCTCTCTACGTGGGGCTGCCCTTGACTCTGCTCCGGAAGTTACAGCTAGTGCAGAACGCGACAGCATGGGTGTTGACAGCAACGCCTGTGCGGGCGCGCATCTGCCTGGTCCTGTGCAACCTGCATGGGCTGCCTATCAAATTCCTGATCCGTTCCAAGGTGCTGGTACTTACCTTCAAAGCCCCATATGGCCAGGGGCAGGCATACCTTCGAGACCGCCTCTCCCCATATGAGCCACGTAGAGCACTGAGGTCCACCAACCAACATCATCTGGTGGTGCACGGCCCCAGGGATGTCTGACTTGCCTCGACCAGGGCCAGGGCCTTTTCAGCCCTGGCCCCTGCCTGGTGGAATGAGCTCCCGTGTGAGATCAGGGCCCTGCGGGATTTACTACAATTCCACAGGGCCTGCAAGACGAAGCTCTTCCACCGGGCCTTTGGTAGAGGCAGCGGATGTCCCCCCTCCTTGGGTTCCTCTATCAGTAGCCTGGGTCCTTAGAGATCCTACGTTTTAAGGATCTCCAAGCAAAAACTTAAATTCAACATCATTAACCAGTGAGACATCTGGTTCTTGTTAGAGTTGTATTATGCGATGCTGTATTGTATTTTAAAATGTAAATTGTGTTTTAAATTGTTTTAATTGTATAGTATTTTATTGTTGGAAGCTGCCCTGAGCCCATCAAGGGGAGGGCAGAATATCAATCTGATAAATAAATAAATAAGTTCCATTACACTCCTATCAATAATACCCTGAGTGTTTATGCGATCATTCCTTTGAACTGACTTGTCCCAAACCAGAGGTCCCCCAGTTCCTGTTGGCTTTCCCGCAGGCTTAATGTAAAAGCCACTCTGCCACCTTTTTGATATTAATCGCCAGCAGCCTGGTTCCCTTTTGGTTAAAGTGAAGCCCATCTCTTTTGTACAGGTTTGGCTTGCTCCAGAAAGTTCCCCGGTGCCTGATGAATCTTAATTCCTCCCTCCCAAGACCACTTTCTTATCCAAATCAGCTCAGGTTTGATTTGATCTAGAAGCCACCTCTTTGGGGGTTTTCGGGTGGTCCACCCAAACTCTCCTCTAACACCTTGTTTCAAAGGAATTTACTTTCTTCCTGTTAGTGTAGTTCATTGTCCAACTTTCACTCCTGCACATAATAATGGGGAGTGTACGCACACACTGTGGCTTCAGCAGAACTGACTGTACGAAATGTGTTTGTGGCAGCCGCTGCCAAGCAATAAATTGGGACAGCCAATCAAATCTCCAGTGGCTAACCAGAAACCTTGCTGTACAAAAGGGCCACGTGACTCACCTGGTTTCTAAAAAACCACTTTGGGGAACCAGGAAATGTATCAGTGGGCGCTATGGCGCCCACAGGCACCACGTTGGGGACCCCTGCCCTAGGTGCCGCACTTTCATCATAACTACTTTTTCATATCCATAGTGACTGTGGTTTAAATGGTTTCTCTGTCTATTTAAAAAGTAGTACAATAAATAGCTTCCATGTCGTTTAGATTTTTATCCCCAAACTCTAGAAAAATTGAATCAAGCTGACAAAAGCTACTTGGTAATACAGAAAATGTATTAAGAGCAGAAGTCACATTAGGCACGCCCCCCCTCCACCCCCCCAAAAAAAAAACTGGAGTACAATCGATCAAATTAGATGGCTTAACCAAAACCACTTACGTGATTGCATGTGGAAGAAAAGCAGATGGCTCCGTATTACGATAATTTGATTTCTTGCAGTAAACATTACTCACGATAGAGAAAATGCTTATGCGGATCATTTTTTTCTTCCCCAGGATGACAGGGGTGCTCTGCTTCTCTTTAAGACAAATCCCGTAATTTGACCCGAGCTACAAAACAGCAACCAGAAATTGCGAGCAAATCAAATAAAACTAGGCAGCTCAATGTATCATCCCTCAGTTATCGAAATCTGATCGATCCAAAGCCCAGGGTCCGCCACAACCTGAAAAGCTTCTCTGTCCTACTACGGTGATGAAGGTTCAACATCGACATAAGACAAAAGCAGAGGAGGGTCCCAGAAGACGAAATGCTCTGCCATTCCGAGCAGAGCGGCATCTCTCGTTGCCCACTGAAGTCCTACTGCTTAGGGCGCTGCCGATGCGCTCTGTCCATGCACCGCTGCAAGATCGCAAAGGAAAGAGGGGATCCAGAGTCCTCTTCATTAATCCTCTCCAGGCTGCTTGCTTTATCCAAATCACGAATGATGAAGGAGATTGAGACTGGGAAGGGCAGCCATGGAGGATCTGGAAAAGATCCTTATGCGTCAGGAAGGTTCACTGACGACCAAGATCCAGATGGTTCATACCATATTATTCTCCATGACTATGTCTGGGTGTGACAGTTGGACAGTGAAGAAAGCGGACAGGAAGAGAGTTGGTTCATTTGAAATGTGGTGTTGGAGGAGAGCTTTATAGATACCCCTGGGTCACCAAAAAGACAAAGAAGGGTGTTCTAGATCAACTGGTTAAGACGCTCAAGTGGTTGAGACACTGAACTGCAGGCTGGAAGGTCGGTAGTTCAGCAGTTCGAGACCCGAGTGCTGCGCGACAGAGTGAGCTCCCATCTCTGGTCCCAGCTCCTGCCAACCTAGCAGTTCGAATGCAAGAAATTGCAAGTAGATAAATAGGTACCAGGAGCGGCGGTGGCTCAAGTGGTGAAGACGCTGAACTGCAGGCTGTGGAAGGTCAATAGTTCAGCAGTTCGAGACCGCTTTGAAACGGAGATGAGCACCGCAACCCTAGAGTCGGATTCGACTGGCTTTCGAGCAAGGGAACCTTTACCTTTACCTAAATAGGTACCGCTTTGGTGGGAAGGTAACAGCGTTCCGTGCGCCTTGGTGTTTAGTCATGCCGGCTACATGACCACGGAAACGTCTTCGGACAGCGCTGGCTCTTCGGCTTGGAAACGGAGAGGTGCACCGCAACCCTAGAGTCGGATTCGACTGGCTTTCAAGCAAGGGAGACCTTTAGATCAAGTCAAGCCTGAACTCTCCCTAGAAGCCGGAACAACTAAACAGAGGCTACTGTATTTTGTTCACATTCTGAGAAGACAAGAGTCACCGGAAAAGACACTAATGTTAGGAAAAGTTGGGGGCAGGCGGAAAAGAGGAAGACCCAACATGAAATGGACTGACTCCATCAAGGAAGCCACAGAGGCTTCCTGAGCAAGGTTGTTAACAAGAGGACACTTGGGAAGTTACTAATTCATAGGGCCACCATGAGTTGGAAGAGACTTGATGGTACGTCACACACACACATATGGGCGATGTAGAAGTCTCTGAGTGTGCGCGCACACTGTGGCCTCAGCAGAACGGACTGTAGGAAATGTGTTAACTTCAAAAGGTTTTGTTGTTGTTGTTCAGTCACACAGTTGAGTCTGACTGTTTGCAACCCCATGGACTACATCACCCCAGGCCCTCCCGTCTTCCGCCATCCTCCGGAGTCTGCTCAATTTTATGTTTGCTGCATCAATATCACTTGTCTAACCATCTTATCCTTTGCCGTCCCCTTCTTCTTTTACCTTCAAGCATTCCCAGTATCAGGGTCTTCTCCAGTGAGTGCTCCCTTCTCATTGGGTGGCCAAAGTATTTGAGCTTCAGCTTCAGGATCTGGCCTTCCAGGGAAAAGTCAGGGTTGGTTTCTTAAATAGGTACCACTTTGGTGGGAAGGTAACAGCATTCCGTGCGCCTTGGTGTTTAGTCATGCCGGCCACATGACCATGGAAACGTCTTCGGACAGCGCTGGCTCTTCGGCTTGGAAACGGAGAGGTGCACCGCAACCCTAGAGTCGGATTCGACTGGCTTTCAAGCAAGGGAGACCTTTAGATCAAGTCAAGCCTGAACTCTCCCTAGAAGCCGGAACAACTAAACAGAGGCTACTGTATTTTGTTCACATTCTGAGAAGACAAGAGTCACCTGAAAAGACACTAATGTTAGGAAAAGTTGGGGGCAGGCGGAAAAGAGGAAGACCCAACATGAAATGGACTGACTCCATCAAGGAAGCCACAGAGGCTTCCTGAGCAAGGTTGTTAACAAGAGGACACTTGGGAAGTTACTAATTCATAGGGCCACCATGAGTTGGAAGAGACTTGATGGTACGTCACACACACACATATGGGCGATGTAGAAGTCTCTGAGTGTGCGCGCACACTGTGGCCTCAGCAGAACGGACTGTAGGAAATGTGTTAACTTCAAAAGGTTTTGTTGTTGTTGTTCAGTCACACAGTTGAGTCTGACTGTTTGCAACCCCATGGACTACATCAGGCCAGGCCCTCCTGTCTTCTGTCATGCTCTGGAGTTTGCTTCTTGTGTTCTTCATGGTAGTGCCCACTGCTAGAAGTGCAAGCCACTCTTCAGCTTGTCTCTTTAGCAGTGGGGAGATGTTCATTGTATCGATAACACTGTCTAACCATCTCATCGTTTGCCGTCCCCTTCTTCTTTGACCTTCAATCTTTCCCAGCATCAGGGTCTTCTCCAGTGAGTGCTCCCTTCTCATTGGGTGGCCAAAGTATTTGAGCTTCAGCTTCAGGATCTGGCCTTCCAGGGAAAAGTCAGGGTTGGTTTCTTTTAGGATTGACTGATTTGATCTCCTTGCAGTCCAAGGGACTCTCAAGAGTCCCCTCCAGCACCATCATTCGAAAGCATCTATTCTTCGGCCCTTGGCCTTCCTTGTGGTCCAAATGGGATAAATAAACCCAACTTCAAAAGGGGACTGGGTTTATTGATCTGATTTTATCCTTCCTTCCTTCAAAGAGGAAGGTCTGCATATAGCTCCAAGGAGGTTGTGATGCAGTTCTCCTGAATCTAAGCATATTTGGCCTGGGAAGCTGCCCGCATGGGAGCCCTCTCAGCTCTTTGGCAGAAGAACAGAGTGTGGGTTAAATAAGCAAAATACAGGCACTTGATGTGGGATCATCTTTAGCAGCCGGAGGAGATCAGGGCCCTGCGGGATCTTATGCAGTTCCGCAGGGCCTGCAAGACGGAGCTCTGCCGCCAGGCTTTCGAGTAGGAGCCGCCGCCCCTACTATACTACCACCGCCCTGAGGTCCCGATTAAACATCCAGTATGGAAGAATCCTTCTGCCGTCTTCTTGGGACTTTGGACATACGACCCGCCATCCTTAGATTATGAATAGCACTGAGCACTTTGTTTAATTAAGATTTTAATATGTAGCACATGTTTTAAATTGTTATGTATATTATTGTTTTACCATGGCAAGTTGTTCTTGCCTCTGTAAGCCACCCTGAGCCCACGGGGGAGGGCGGGGTATAAGTATGAAAATAAATAAATAAATAAATAAATATTCAGGAAGCAGCCTTATGAATAAGTTCCACCACTGGTCATCCTGGCCTGTTATTGCATTAGCCTAATCTGATTGGCAGGAAGTCTCCAAGGCTTCGAGTAGAGGTTTCTCCTCAATTTCCCAAATATGATGGATGGACAAGGGTCCTGCCCCTTTCTGCCAATCTCCAATCCCCTTCATTCCAGTTTGGTGGGTGGGCAGAATAGCTAAGAGCCAATCAGGACCCATGGAATGCTGGGGGAGCCAGATGAGAGGGAGGAGTAAGAAGAAAAGCAAGATTACAAGATTATGCATGATTTACAAGGTTATGCATGGGATAGAGCAGGAAGAGAAAGAAGTACTTTTCTCCCTTTCTCACAATACAAGAACTCGTGGCCACTCAATGAAATTGCTGAGCAGTCAGGGTAGGACCAATGGTCCCTCTAAGCTGTGGAGTCTTGTGAGCAAAAAAAATCTACTTTGTGAGCTACTGGCATTAAAGCTGTGAGCGAGCAATTTGGCTACTGCATAAATTAGTTTGCTCTGGGGCCATCCTTCCTGAGCTAAGACAAAAATGTGGGAGCCAGAGGTTAAAGAACTGGGAGCTAGCTCACACTAACTCAGCTTACAGGGAACACTGGTTAGGACGACCATCTTTCGGGTATGTTGTAGGTATGTAGGGCTATCTTTCAGCTATGCTCCTGCAGAGTGCGGGGGTGGACTAGATGACCTGCAAGGTCCCTTCCAACTCTAACATTCTATGATTCTATGACGCATAAAAGGCAGTGCTTCTTCACCCAAAAAGTGATTAACCCATGGAATTTACTGCCACAGGAGGTGCTGGTGGCTACAAGCATGGACAGCTTCAAGAGGGAGTTGTATAAACATATGGTCAATCAGTGGCTATTAGCCACAAGGTATAGATAGGAACTCTCAGCCTGGGGCAAGTGAGGCTCTGTATTCTTGGTGCTGGGGGGGCCACAGTGGGAGGACTTCTGGTGTCCTGGCCCCACTGCTGGACCTCCTGATGGCACCTGGTATTTTTGGCCACTGTGTGACAGAGTGTTGGACTGGATGGACCATTGGCCTGATCCAACATTGGTTTCTCTTACGTTCTTATGTTATGTTCTTATGTTCTTAAAACCATCAGTTTGAGTAAGGTCAGGTATGTACCTCCAGTAAGCGAGACCAGAAGATTCCTCTCTTGGGAAGCTTCAGAGGTTTCACGCCTCGCTTAAGAAGAAAGCGAATGCTTTAGGAGACAGAGTTTGAGCCTCCAGAGAATAAGATCAGGTCCTTTCTCAGAGGACGATGTTGTCTCGCAGCCTAGTTTCAATGAAAGCAGACTAATTTCAGTTAATACTTGAAAAAGGAGACTGTACTTGTCTCAGAGCCTAGGTTCAGGGGAAAGCTTGCTAAAAATTGGAGTTTCCAGAAGGAGTTCACATATATACTGTGAAATTCCTAAGATTGTGTAAAGCCCAAAAAGTCACCACAAGGATAAAAGCACGGCTGATAACTCTTCTCTGCACCCAGAACTGACAAGTGAAATGTTACAACTGCATGAGTCCAGCAAATACTGTGTTATACTTGTAAATGGTTTTAATCACTTTGCTTAACACCTTTATTCTCCTAATCTATGTCAATAAAAGTCACTTTTTCCTGTTTATCCAATGGCTCACTTGAAATAACTGCATTTAGAAGAGACATGAAGTCAGGCTATCAGGTAGACGTTGGGGCAGAGACCACACTAAGAACCATAGTCTGCTATACAAGAACGCCAATAAAAGTTACTCCCACCCCCACCCCACCCCCGTTTCCCTGACGGTTCACTTAAAATATTTAGAAGATACATGATGCCAGATTATCAGGTAGAGGTTGGGGAGGAGACAACACTGGCCAAACTTTAGATCAGGTTACCTCTGTTCAAACATCATTTAAGGCCCTGGCCTTCACACCGAGACACTTGTACCTGTAGATACCAGGCCAAACTTGAAAACTTGGGCATGCGATGTGCTCTACTACTGATCTATGCCTCCTCCCCCCTTGTGATTTACGTTGAGCCCATGGGTGCGTTCAGACGGGCTGTTTTCAGTCCACTTTCAGCCCACCTCAGAAACAGATTTTATCTGCGCGATCACACGGTCAACATCTGCCTCCCGTCCCCAGCCGTCGCTTTCCGGCTCAAAACTGCTTTAACCCGGAGTATTTTGATACCAGGTTCCCAAGCGGTGTTTTCCTGATTCTCAAATTCCAGCTGTACTTTTCTGACGTCTGATCGCTCCTCCGGTGTCGAGCCACTTCCGCTTTAAACCCCCTCCCTGCTCAAAAGCTGCCCGAGGCTTCCGCTTTTCACCCAGCGTTGGCGGTGTGCGCATAGGCAGAGGTCCATCACCACATTATTAAAACAATGTTTAAACGGTGCCTAATTTTAGCATTTAGACGAGTTCGGGATCTCATGGAGGCCATTTTCGGGGTAAACGTTTAAAGGGAAGTGTTCCTTTAAAGTTCAAAGGGAAGTGTTACAGCAGTTGGGTTGAAGTGGAAATCGCTGTTCTGTGCACGCATGAAAATTTTAGTTCTACAGATGGCTGCTTGTGCGCATGCCCAAACTGAGACAGAGAGAAAAACAACAGCGATGCACACTCCCGCGTGTGGACGGCAGGGAGCGATGTGGCTGCACAGCGATCCGGAGCAAGGAGGTGAGTGTGATTGCGATTCTCCAGGTTAAAAAAGACCGCATCAGGGCCGGAGCAATTTAAACCACTCCCAGCATGCCGTCTGACCGCACCCCATAAGTTGTAAGATGATGTGCGGATAAGTTACAAAGGTTCCAAATAGATAGCTCAAGGTGGGTAGCCGTGTTATTCTGAAGCAATAGAACAAAGTTAGAGTCCAATGGTACCTTTAAGACCAACAAAGTTTTATTCAAGATGTGAGCTTTAGTGTGCGTGCACACAAAAGCTCACATCTTGAATAAAACTTTGTTGGTCCTAAAGGTGCCATTGGACTCTAACTTTGTTCTAAAGGTTCCAAATGAACATTTTATAGTGCAATTTTATCATGGTTTACTCCAAAGAATCCTAGGCAACTGTAGGGGAAACTGCTGAAACTACTGTTAGAAAACAAAGTTGCACTTACCTGTAACTACCGTTCATTGAGTATCGTCTGTCCAGGCACGCAGGGGGACCGCACGTGAGCAGGCCTGCCGTCGGATAAGCCTTTACAGCTAAAAAGCCTCCAGGGGGCGCTGCATGCCAGAGTCAGAAGCTTGTTCCCAACCAGGGATCACGTAGCCCTGTGCAGGAGCGCTCCCTTACCCTCAGTACCTCTAGCGCCACCAAAGCCAGAGCATGCAGTGGGGCAGGAGGGAGGGTATGTGTGCCTGCATAGAAGATACTGATGAACCATAGTTACAGGTTAGGGCAATTTAGTTTTTCATCACTGATCTTCTGTGCAGCCCCACATGGGGATTCCGGAAAGCTACTCCCCAGGTGGTGGGAGCATGCTCTCCTCACCTGAACAGCGAACAAAGAACCGCCTTGCTCACTTGAGCCTCACGTCTTGCTCTGCAGATCTCGGCCAAAGGCACTCCTTCCAGAAAAGCTGCAGAAGAATCCATTGCCCATGGGCATGAATGTTCAAGGGACATGGCAATCTATCGTAACACTCCCCAAGGGCAGGGCTCTAGTCGGGGGGGAGCTCTCAGGTACGGAGCTCCGGAAGAGAACCTCTAGGGGGCGGGGCGGTCACGTGGTGAAGCCCCGCCCCCTTCTTTACCCCGCCCTCTGCTTCGATCCTCATTCCGTTTGGGAATGAGGGTGAAGCAGGAGGGTAAGTAGCCGGGCCTTCTGACACACTTCCGGTGATGTCAGGGGGTGTGGCCTTCTGTCACTTCCGGTGATGTCAGGGGGCGTGGCATATGCAAATAAGTTATGCTAATGAGTTATGCTAATGAGCTCCGGCAGCTCTTTTTCTACAACAAGACCCCTGCCCAAGGGTCCTCACAGTCCATCAGGACAGGGTCTGAAATGACACTCTCCTACCTCTCTTAGGACCACTAAAACAAACAATCAGGGCTCCATCCCTGCGAAACTTCAGGGTTCTCTTGAGGTAAAAGAATAATGCCCACCTAACATCCAAAGAATGCAATGAGCGCTCATTCTCACAGCTCAGTGCGGGGGGAAATACAGGCAAAACAATATCTTGGGATAAATATAACCTAGAAACTATCGAAGGAAGAAACCTAAAATGAGGGCACAGAATTACCCTTTCAGGAAAGAACTTCAAAAACGGGGGATCTGTCTGAAGAGCTGCTAGCTCACTCACCCTCCTGGCTGAGGTAACAGCTACTAAGAAAGACACCTTCATAGAAAGTTCTGCCAAGGAACAGGTAGCAAGGGGTTCAAAAGGCTTGAGCATTAACTGTGCTAACACAACAGATATAAACCACTGGGGCACTAAAGGACCTCTGGGCAGTCAGAGATTATCTAACTCCCTTAGGAAACCTCTTAGACAAATGATGGGAGAAAACTGATCCTCCCTCAGTTCCTTTGTGATAGCAAGAGACAGCAGCCAGGAGAAATTTCAAATAAGAAAACACTAGGCCTTTAGCTTTCAGGTGTAATAAATAATCAAATATGACCTGCAAGGGGGCACCACCAGGCGACACCAGAGGGAAAACTGCCTCCACTTATACATACAGGATTTCCTAGTGTTAGGCTTGTGTAACTGCAGGAGAATGGCGTTAACCTCTTTAGAAAATATTAGGTCTCTGTCTGAAGCCTCCAAGCCATCAGACTGAGGCGGTTCAGATTGTGAAGGAGCACCCAGTTGATGCTGATTAAATCTGGTCGGTTTGGTGGAAGAAGGAACTGGCCACAGGAGATCTCCATAAGG
Organism: Gekko japonicus; assembly: GCF_001447785.1. Taxonomy (NCBI): domain Eukaryota; kingdom Metazoa; phylum Chordata; class Lepidosauria; order Squamata; family Gekkonidae; genus Gekko; species Gekko japonicus. The sequence goes on along the minus strand of NW_015160849.1, from coordinate 586,601 downwards.
ATCAGAAACCATAGTTGAGAAGGCCAAAAGGGTGCTTCTAGGATCATGTTTGACCTCTGCCTCTTGGCTTTTCCTACTACCCTGATAAGGAGCGGGAACGGAGGGAATGCCCAAAACAGGGCTCACTGCCAATGCAGCCAAAATGTATCCTCTAGGGAACCAATTCTTACTCCTGTTCGTGAACAGAACACAGCTTTATTGTCTTCACACGACAAAAAGATTGATGTCCTGAACACCACAGAGGGTAAAAAGCGGTTCCAGGTAAGTGGAACATTCCTCGGAGAGTGTGCCAGCCCTGCTCAATCTGTCAGCTTCCGTGTTTATACTCCCAGAGATGTGGATAGCTTGAAAGGAAGCACTGAGCTTCACTGCCATGTCCCATGCAGGGTAGCTTCCTGACAGACCTCTGGATGTTGGACCCCCTTGTTTGTTTACATAAAACATCGTGACTGTATTGTCCATCTGGACAAGGATGGATAGCTTCCGGAGCGTATCTGAGGAACCAAACTGCTTGCAATTCTAAAATGTTAACGTGCAGCAGCTTCTCGTCTTCTAACCAAGCACCCCTAGCCGACAATCCCGAACTGATTGGAACCGGTGAGATATGAACTGTCTCACCAAGGCCAAGATAACCTGTACCCTTTGGGGAGGTAGAAAACCTTTCCCCACTATGGAATCTAGCACAGCTCTGATAAATTGTACCCTCTGAGATGGAACTAATTGTGATTTGTCACAATTTACCAGGAGTACCAGTGTTTGACAGGTCTCCAAGACATGAGTGTAATGACTCAACAATTGGTTCATTGCTTCTGGCTGTCAGGTGCCTCATCAGGATCGTCATCAGGGGCAGGCATGACACATACAGAGGTAAGCAATAACTGGGGCCAAACGTTTAGAGAATACCCTGGGTGCAGTGGCTAAACCAAAGGGTAAGACAGTGTACTGAAAAACTCGTTCCCCACATGAAAAAACATAAGAACTTGTGGTGCTGAGGGTGGACTGAAACATAAAATAGGCATCCTTCAAATCAATAATGATGAACCAACAGGGAAATTTTAAATTGTAAAATCTTCCCACAGGAGTTGCAGGAACGGAAGAATCCTCTCCCAGAAGAAGAGCTGATAACCAGCCATAATGGTGTCATAATTAGCAATTTTGAAACCTAAAACTGCTGAAGAGTATAATTTTCGACCCAGGACATCCAATTTTCTCCCTTCCTTACCTGTGGGAGCAGAGTGGTAGGCCTGACGGCCCTTCAGCTGCATCTCCTCCGTAACCAAGGAGGATGCCAGAGGATGAGTTGTCAAATAGTTAAATAGTTCCTTCTTGATCTTATGAAAATGTTCTACTCATCTGGAGGCAGGCTGGAGAGACACAGGTTTTTTGCCACAGTTCATGCCACACCATGAAAGTAATAACCCTGAGGGACTCTGAATAGAGGTGACTCCGAATGTTATCCTTGGGTTTGTGCTCTGAGGTAATGACTTCTGTCTTGAGAGACTGGGCCATACGAATCATCTGTTCTCCAAATATTTAGAAATCCTCCAGCGGAGACGCCAGAGATACCCTCTCGTCTGGGCTCAGATCTGATGTGTATCAAATCCGTCGGATTCAATCACTTTTTCTTCTCCTCTCGCCACCAGAATAGGAGAACCCAGCCCGCGTGTGATGGTCAGATGGCTCGCCTACCCTCTTGTCTGGGCTCAGATCTGATGTGTGTCAAATCCGTTGGATTCAATCAGTTTCTTCTCCTCTCGCCACCAGAATAGAACCCAGCCCGCGTGTGATGGTCGCTGAAGGCAGATACAGCAACACCCCATGAGGGTAATGATACAAACTCGCATCCCTGGGGCTTGTGAAGCTGTCATCCCATTCCTCCAAATATCCCAGAGACATCATGTAGGGATGTGAAGGCCACCACATAGGTGGTTGGGGCTGAGTTCCAGATTGGACTCACACGGAGCCTGGCCATTTGGTAAGCCAGTATCCCCGTCCCCATCGGAGATTGAAACAGTTGGAGATCTCAGACCCAGAGATGGGGCTCGGGGCTTCTCCTGCAAGGTTGGCGTTGGCTCAGGAGTGTAGATGGAAGCGTTCTGCTGTGGAGCCAATTTACACTTTTCCTTTGTCTTGCCTTTAGCCAGGCCCGGACGCACAGGGGTGCCTATGAGTGCCCGGCACCCTCCCCGAACAGGCAGGGCCCCCCTTCCCCCTCTCTGTGAAGTGCCTGCCTGGCTTGCTGGGGGGGGGGGAGCACGCCTCAGCCCGCGCCTGACTTGCTGCTGCTGCAGGGGCCTGAGCTGCTTCAGGAGGTGCAAGACTAAGTCCCTGTCTTTGCTCTCCTCTCAGATTGCCTGCAAAGGCGGGGTGTGTGTGTAGGAAGTGGGTGGGAGGAGCATATCCTGTTGGCACCAGGGGTTAAGGGGCTGCTCAGAGGGTTATGGTCTCCCTCCTCCTGCTGCTGCTGCTGCTAGCTAGCCGACAGAACCAGGTTGTCTCCGCAAAACCTCAAAGGGCTCTCCCAGCTCCTTCAGCAACACCTGCCAGACATCTCGGATCTTCCGGGGGTAGGGTTTGATTCCGGAGCCATGCGCAGCACTTCGGAGAGAATACAACTCCCAGACACAACTCCTGACCTTTCTTTGTTATTTCCAAACTGCCCCAGGTGCTGCTTCCCCCCTCTGGGTTTACCTGTCAACTCTTAACCAGCCCTGTCTCTTCTCCTCTGTATTTCCCTAACCACAACCATACAGCTCCACTGTATTAAACTGCCCCCTTGGGGGCCCCCTAACAAAAAAAATTTCGGTACGGAGCTGCCTGCAGCCTTCTCAGCTGGAGGCTCAGAAGAGATGCAACGAACCCAAGGGGAGCGCGATTGAGATAGGATCCGCTGAGATACTGATCCAGAAGATGGAGCTGAATGCTTCGATTCCAAAGATGCGGGATTGGGAGCTTTCTCCAGAGCCAACTTGGACGTGGGCTCCAAGTCTTTAAGGGCTTTCTCCCACAATGCTGCCTTAAGTTTCGATCCCCTATTCCCCGCAAGCTTTAGGGGTGAAGCGCGGGCAGGCCTTACATGTGGAGACCAATGCCCTTCACCCAAACGGAACAGACAAAAGGATCATCTTTGCTCCACATCAGGAGCACTTCTTGAAAAGGGCTTTCTGAGCCATGGGAGGAACTCAGAAACCGACATAAGTTTGATGAATCCGGACAAAATCCTCTCAACTTTAGCTGGAGACTCCAAAAACACGACCTTTTCCTTCGGCGTCAAAAGAGAAACTGAAGGTAGGGGGCGCTGCTGCACAGGAGCACGTGTGGTTGGACTCTAGTGCACAGCACCCCCTGGAGGCTTTTAGCTGTAAAGCCCTATCTGATGGCAGGCCCCCCTCATGCGCAGTCTGCATACGGGACTGCACAGAAGACTGATGACGAACTATAGTTCCCAGGTTTCCTTGGGCACGTGCTATCCTTAAAGTTAGGAAGAATGCAGGCAGTTTGTCAGCTCACAACTAACGTCTTATTAAATGTTTAGGCTTCAGAAGGCCACTCTGTTTCAGAGAACATTCGGGACTGATTTCCTGCCACTCATAACGTTGGCCCCATAACGTCTCACATGGTCCTTGACTTCACAGGGAGAAGGAATGACTACTGAACCAGTTTAAGTGGAGGGTACCCTGACCTGGAGATCTCATCAGATCTCGGAAGCTAAGCTGGGTCAGCACTTGTTAGTACTTCGATGAGAGACCACTAAGGAAGTCCAGGGTTGCTACGCTCAGGCAGGCAATGGCAAACCACCTCTGCTCAGCTTTTGTCTTGAAAACCCTACGGGGTCACCACAAGCCAACTGCAACCTGACCGCACTTTCCACCACTACCACCAAGTGAAAGGTATAGATATGTTCTCTGACTTTAATACTTCCAGATACCGGCCTAAGCCATTTTTCAAGGAGAACAGCTTTAAGGCCTATTACAGGTGCGTCAATTTCAGGAGGATTTACAGTGCTACCATATTGTCAGACTTCCACTTCTTTAATGGTCCAGGGATTCCCCCCCCCCTTTCTTAATTATGTCTTCAAAAAGTAGTCCCTGGCTACCAGTGTTAGATGATTCACTCCTCTTCTGTGATTTGGATTAATATTAACAGACCCAACACTTACAAATTTGCTTTCCTCCCGTGCGTCATTTGTATTACATAATTTGCTGCCTGAATATCAGTTTTCAAATTCTATTATCAGCTCACAGAAGTCTTTTTAATCTTCTCCGGAAAGTTTCTTAAAAGCGCGACTAGTCACTCGCTCACACCTGATGCCTTATCCAACTGAGCCATAAATACCACGATGACCAAACAACATGGCTAGCTAGAACAAATGACTTCACACTGCATAGTAACATTCAGCTAGCGACCCCTGGATATAAAATGTACCCAAGCGATGCCAAGACTGAAAAAGATTTTGTTAGAGATCAGGTGAAACAGTTCAGCACGCTCTCCCTCAATGGCTGCTTCTGGTAGCGGTCACAAAGAAAATGCTACATCCCTTTAAAATTGATATTGTACTTCAAATCCCCAAGATAAATTAAGGGTCTGAGAAGTATAATGTAGTGGACTTTGGGGTGTACATTTTCTGCTCTGGTTAACTCTGCTACTACAGTCTTAACTAGTTTATGAGTATAAATCCTCTGTTTTGGAGAAGCTGCTTGTCTGCCAACTATCCACCCGGTTTGCTGATTTTTATTCTAGACCAGAGGTCCACAGTTTGATAGATAGGGACACTACAATGCCCGACACCTTTCCTGGTGTCTGCCAAATGCCGTTAGAAAGAGGGCGGAGACAGGCAGGGCTTTTGCCCAGCAAGGCTTCTGATTGGCCCCTGGAGATTTGAATGGCTGTGCAATTTTAAAAAAAACATTGCTTTGGCTGCAGCAGCTGCCACCACAGCACAAGGATCTTCACTGTGTGACTGAAGGTAACCTGTGGCAACCAATTTGTGGCTGGCTTCACTTCTTGCAGCAGTTATTTTGTGGCAGCCATTTTGTGGCTGCGGCCACCATGCTGTGTCATAATTCCAAAGGTTCCTGCAGGTTCAAAAAAGGTTGGAGAACCCCCACCTTAGACTGTGTGACAGAACGTGCCTGCTCTGGCCTGCAGGCTATGTTCCACCCTGCCCACCTAGGGGTTCCTGACTCCCTGGAGGTGCTTTTCTTCCACCGTCAGGTAGCCCGCCAGTGCCACCTGATCATTGTAGGGATTCCCCACTGGGAGGATCAGGTTCCCCAGCTTCCCTTCCCAGTTCTGAGGCCTTGCCCCTGGGTCTCCTGCTGCCCAGAGCACGGCCACTGCAGGGACAGTTTACTGCCTTGGGCAACCTTGGAGGAATAGCCGCTTGCCTTCCCCCTGGTTCCCCTCTTCAGATAGTGTGTTCGAGACAGTGGAGGTCTATGTGGTACAGAGAACCACTCCCAGCATCAAAAGTTTAAAGTATTTATGAAAAAGAAAATGTTTACAAGCATACTATTTTAGCACAGCACCAGATCTGAACAAGGAATACAAAAGAACTTTGTAAAAAATGCAAATCCTCTGTCCCGCTCCCTATATATGCCCTATCAGCTGTTAAAATAGGACAGACTTTAGCTTAGGAAGTTAAACATCCCTACAAAGTGTCAATTCCTTTCCAGCTCCTCCAGGTCTCTCAGGCGAGAACATGGTCAACAGCCGCCAGCTTTCAGACCACAGCTTAGAGTTAACCTCAACACGGTGTCCCAAAGGAAGAGAGCTATTTCCTGTCGCAAGGAGGATTTATCATCTCTGTTTCTCCTTCCACTTGACCCTGTCAGCCCAAGTCAAGGTGGCTTTTCCTGTCATCTCCAGAAAGTTCCTTCCTTGCCTCTCTAGAATTTGACACCCCCAACTCTCTGTTCTCTGCCTGAAGAAGGGGGGGGGGAGCTTCACCATTCTTTTGTCTAAACCCATTAGCATTTGTATGAAGGTGAGCCTGGAAAGCCACTGATGGACCTCCTGCTTCCCAACCATTCTCTCCCCAGAGAAAAGGGGGGGGACTTTTATTTATTTGTTTATTTAATTTATATCCCGCACCTCCCTGCTGAGGCAGGCTCAGGGCGGGGGAAAGCAAAGTGGAGGTTTGCTGCTTGCCAGCCTCCCAGTAGAAAATGCATTTCATGACAGATTGTATACCTGACTTGGTAATCTTCAGTAGAAAACTCCAGCAGCATCCTCTAGTCAGGTCTTTGTTAGGCAAACCAGTTCCATATCCTCATTCATACCCTATACCATACTGTATTACACCACTTCAAGGTTAAAGGGGGGGGGCTGAGAGTCCTTGGACCCACATCGCTAAAGATTAGACAGAAAGCAGGCATAATCCGATCTCTCCATGCCTGTCCCTACCCATCTACCCACCACTCTGTAGTTCACCCAGCCCCACCCCTGGCTCCTACAACTCCAAGCTTCCATCAACCACCAATCCTCTACATGGAAACCACCAAAAGGCTAAAATCACCACATGCTGTACCCCTCCCACCCCACCAAAACTGAACAATACCTAAGAAAATCACACATTCACATTAAAGAGGGTCGTTGTTGTTGTTGTTTTTAAATAGGGTATAGCCTTAGCAGGAGACCTACACTGGATGGACACACCAAAGGGACAATCCACTCTGGCTTCTCCTCCTCATGCTACCAAATGGTTCGGCACAGATGCTGGCTCTCTGGAGACACATTCCCACCCCTCTCCACAAACACACCAGCCAGAAATACTAGCCTAACACCCAATCCTAAACCAGTGAACCTTCAGGTGTGAGAGAGAAACCTGAGAGTCTCTCTTTCTTGGTCCTCTACAACCTGCAAGCTTGCCAGAAGTGACAGCACACTGTCCCTTCCTTCAAGAAGGAAGGGGGAAAAAGAATTGGCATACCACCCTCCTGATCTGAAGTATGCCCATATTAAGTGCCGTCAAATCACTTCCGACTCGCGGTGGCCCTATGGATTAAGGACCTCCAGAACGTCCTCTCGTTAACAGCCTGGCTCAGGTCTTGCAAGCTGAGGGCCGTTGTGGCTCCCTGAGCTGAGTCAATCCATCTCAGGTTGCGTCTTCCTCTTTTCCTGCGGTCTTCAACTTTTCCTAGCAGTATTGTCCTTATCTTCTCAGTGTGTGACCAAAGTACGATAGCCTCAGTTTAGTCATCTTAGCTTCTAGGGAGAGTTTGAGCTCGATTTGATCTAGAACCCACTAATTTGCGGCCCACAGTATAATAATATTTTACCATCTGTCATCTGTGTATCATAATAATTATATATTCTATTTATTAATCGCTTTCCCCAGTGGGCTCAAAGCAATGTACAGTTACTCAATATAGACAAGGGACTAACAATGTTTGTAGGGAATAGGGAAGATAACATATATTCATTTTTAATTGCACACGCTGTCACTGCCCGGTATAGACATATTTTGGCTCTCCTCCAACACCACGTTTCAAATGAATCCACTTCCTTCCTGTCAGCTTTCTTCACGGTCCAACGTTCACGCCCATGCACAGTAATGAGGAATACTACAGTATGAATTATCTTGAACTTGGTCGCCAGCGACACGTCTGTTCTAATGGGCGCCTATGATTCTCGAAGGACAACTGGTGGCAGCAGATCACCAGAGAAGGAGCCCCTCCCCAATCAGGGAGTGCTGGCCAGACACACCCTCTCCCGGGCCAGTAGTCCGCCTTGGCAGACAGCAGCCCAACAGCTCCTGTGCAGGGTGGCCAAACAGGTCGGGGAAAGTCAGCCTTTGATGGAAAGTTCTCCCCCAACAAAAGAGATTGGATTTATACCCCACCCTTCACTACCCGAAGGAGTCTCAGAGCGGCTTACAATCCCTTTCCCTTCCAGTAACAGACACCCTGTGAGGTAGGTGGAGCTGAGAGAGCTCTTTCGAGAACTGTTCCTGAGAGAACAGCTCTGAAAGAACTTATGACTGATGCAAGGTCACGCCAGCAGCTGCATGTGGAGGAGGGGGGAACCAAACCCGGTTCTCCCAGATTAGAGTCCGCACTCTTAACCACTACACCAACCACTACACCAACCAGACAACCTGATCAGCCAAAACATCCTCAGCCGTTAACTCAGAATGCAGGAGTTTGGCACTTTCTCCTTTATATTTTTATCAGTACTACCCAGCTGTGAATAGCCTGTCTCCAAAAACCTGCAAACAGTATTTCCCGTGCCCCTTGGTATGCTTTCAGTGAGGCCTGCCACAGAGTCAGAGATGCATTGCTTATTAATCACTGGAGGGAAATAAAGAGCCTCATAAGCAATTTGTAGCATTAAGATTAAACTGACTCAAAAATTAGCTTTACACAGCCACGGTGCTTTTTTCCCCTCGGTTAACCAGTTGGTGAATTTCTCAGACAATTGCCTTGTAATGTCTGTTCTCAGAGCATATGAAAACAGAGTAACTGTTTTAATGTAACAACTCACGATGCCAGCTGGGACCAGTTCAACAGAACCCGCCTTTAGGATTTAGCACGAACATGCCGGGAATATGACAGAGCAGCGTAATTAACGCCATTTAATTTGGTAGAGGCTTTCCAATGGTCACCGCTATGATTATTGGCATCGTCTGTGGTCCGTAACGCAACCTGAGATTCTCAGAAATGGCCATTACAGTCCGTGCTCAGCTTGATGCCAGGAATTTGAAGCAGATCCAACTGGAAGAGAAAACTCTTGCCTGAACTCCAGGAAGTCGCCAAAACCCCTCAAGCACCTGCAGATATTTATAGGACGCTTTCATGCATGTCAGCCAATTGATACCCTGTCATGGGCCGTCAAATATTCCCTGGAAGTGGCAACCTATTTTTTTTAACGAAGAGAGCCTTGACTCTTGAGAACGTGCGCAGCGGAAATCTTGCTGATCTCTAAGGCCCTACCAGAATCAAACTAAGCTGTTCTAAAAACAAAGCCTTCAGAATAAGACTGTATAGCATTTGAACAAATAAAACAAAGTTTTAAAATCATAGAAGCTATGCTACCAGTTTCGTAGCTCTAGGAAACAGCCTTGGATCTAACTTTTCTGGCTGCAAGCGCAAAAAGCGCTACCTTGCGAGTAGCCAGGGGATACATATCCGACAAGAGGGAAAACAACTTTTCATTGTCAGGTAAGTTGCAAAGTTGGCTTAAAATTCCAGATAGGAATCTGCTTCTTAGGTCTGAATATAAAGGACAAACCATAATGGAATGGAATAGATCTTCCACTGTGGTACCACAAACGCGTACACATTGTTCCTGTGGTTTGGTGGTATACCTTCCAAGCAGCACTTCGGTGGGCATGGGTTGAGAGCGAAGGGCGGTAAATGCCGCTCTTAAACTGTGGGCTGCAAAGTCTGACAAATAGGAGGTTCTTAAGTGCTCTTTTTTAATCCTATGATACCAGGGTGCAGATTTTGACTGGAGTATTAACCTTTTGTCTAAAAGAGCATCCTCATTAAACACCCACTGGCGCAGGTCCCAGGTATTTACAAAAGATCTGGATCAGTCGTCAGGCACAGAGTGCCGTGAGATGATGTGCTCCCAGTGCTTGCCACGGCTGAATCTTTTATTTGGCTGCAACAAAAGCAGCTCAGTACAGAAAAGACATCCTGGCACATTCAAAGGAGGGGCAGCCACGATAACAGACCACCCGTCTGTGTCACAAGGCGGTTTCGACGATTGTCTCCGATCTGGGGAGGGACTGGGGAAGCTGCCTCTCGGGTTTCAGCCTCCCCCTGCTTGACTTCCAGAGCCGAGTATATTTGTGGTTTATTTGTATTAATTGGAATTCTGCATTCTCACCGCCACAGGGGAACCATAGCTTGGGCTGCTGCATTGGGCACCACGGTAGTCGCCAATACCTTTCCTAGAGCCTGCCACGTGTCTCTGGAAAGTGGGCGGGGCCGGTTGGGGTTTCTGTCCAGCAAGGCTTCTGATTGGCCATTAGAGATTTGATCGGCTGTGCATACCTGGCTGCGCCACCACAGCGCAAGGACCTTCACTGCATGACTGAAGATAAGCTGCAGCAGCCATTTTGTGGCTGGCTCCACCTTCTTCAGCAGCCATTTATGGCAGCCATTTTGTCACTGCACCCACCATGCTGTTCCAGAAGTCCAAAGGCGCCTGCAGCCTCAAAAATGGTTGGGGACCCCCGGGTTAGAGAGTTAGGCTAGGATATGAAAAACTTAGGGTCAAATCTCCATTCTGCCACGCAAGCTCACTGGGTGACCTTGAGCCAGTCCCTTTCTCTCTCCTAGCCTACTTTGCAGGGTTGTTGTGGTAAGAATAAAACAGAGGAGGGGGGAATATTGTAAACCCACTGGGGACTCCCCCCAGAGGAAGAAGAACAGAGTATACAAACCTAAAAAAACTAATCAATGAATTAATCCAGTCGGTTCCGGCCACTTGCCAGCCCACTGAATGCCACTGTGTGGTTAATGCCAACTGCCATGCATACAGTCTGGGTGACTGGTTTTTAGTTGGTGCAAGATCTGCCCCCGATGACCCTGGGCACACCTATGGCAAGTGAGCCTTACCCCAAGAGACACCTAGCTAGGCACTGCATCAAATGCTGCCCATGTACAGATGCCAAGCATGTGAGATGCTGTTGGTTTTGAACTGGGAGTAAATCATTGAGGCAATCATATGAGGTGTTCAATTACACAAAACAGGCACTGTGGAAATGCTTATGTTCAAATCTTTTTTTTTTGTATAAAGATTTTATTTTCGCGGGAGCCAGACCGGAAGCCGCTTATGTTCAAATCTTGATTGTAGTTTCTGCAAAGTTTTCAGTGTCCCTGGTAGAACCCTTCACAGTGGCATCTCATCAGTACCCACTGCCAACTGCAATTGTGGCATCTCATCAGCCTACCCACTGCCAACTGCAATTGTTGTGTGGAGGAAGACCCTCCATGAGACCTGTGGCTCAGTGGTAGAGCGTCTGCTTGGCATGCAGAAGATCCCAGATTCAATCCCTGGTATCTCCCGTTAAAAAGATCAGGTGGCAGGTGTTGTGAAAGACCTCCACAGAGACGCTGGAGAGATCCTGCCAGTCTGAGTAGACAGTTAAGGACTTAGATGGACCAGTGGTCTGATTCAGTATAAGGTAGCATCATGCATTCAAATCTGCCACAGAACTCTAATGCTTCTGTTAATGAATGATATCATCAACCTCTCCATTTGGTGTCCCGTATTTCTAATACATTTCTGCTTTAAATATTTTAACAGTTTTTCGTTTTTCTAAACGGTCAAGTGCCGACCCTAGTCTGAGGTAAGCGAGTTAAAGCCCTTGGAGTTTTCCATTACTATTCAATTTGCTCTGCTTTTTAAAAGTTGTTGTAATTGGCTCGGCAATATTGGTTGTGATCCCTACCACGTAGGCACCTTTTTCATGCTCTCCGAATGCTCGTAAACATTAATGCTGCGTTTCTCCCCTCTTAACGAGGAGGGAGACACTGGAAAGATTTACGAATCCATTAATAAAATAGGTTCTAAGGAAATTGTCTTTCAGCTTTATCAGCACGAGGGTCTCGTCATATACGCCGCTACAACCCCAGACGAAATTACGCTTTTTTTGTCTTTCAATAAGTAGACATCTCCTGGAATAGCTAATGTTCATAACAGACAATCCCTTTCATCTTGGCAATCTGAACAGCATCTAATTTAATTAAAGCTTTAGGAGAAGTGAACTTTGCTCTAACAATTAACTATTTATGGTAAGACTTAATTGGCACAGCACAATCACAGAAAATTAAAGCCCTTTTTCACCTTTTAAAAACACTTTCAACATCTCAAACACTTTCTGAATTCATTAATAAGAGTTTGCTTTTATTGAAGAGGCTTGGTTTACACTCAAAGGCTTGTAAAGCCTCTTTACACTACCGAAGCTTGTAAAGAGTGATATTTAAGCCGTCACTGATTAAAGAAATTGTAATTGATTAATTGTGCAAGTTTTATTTAAGTCTTCACAGATTTGCATATTAATAATCACCGGTTTTCTGAACACTTAGCTTGTAGATGCACATACATTTAACAACAGGAGTCATCTGAGACGAGGCATCGCCTTTTGTGAGGTACAAGAAACAGAGAACGCTTCTTCTAAAACGGGTTGAGCTGCCTGCATTTTTGCAAGCAAAAGCAGTGATATGTTTAAAAACCAGCTGCTCAGTTAATAGCAGGTTTTTTTAAAATTGATTACTCAGATTGACTAATTAACACTAAAAGCCTTGTGATAACTAATTTGCTAACCAGTTTTTTGATAGCAGTCTCTTAAAACCAGGGGCGATTCCGCATCTGGCATTCACTCCCCATTTTGTCAGCACGGAGGGAAAGGTGCAGCTCAAAACCACACTCAAATACCGCAAGGCAACGCCATACTGACTGCAAAAAGTCACCCCTGAACGGCCATAAAATGGCCATAAATCTATGCAGTAAAAGGTAAAGGTAAAGGTTCCCTTGCTCGAAAGCCAGTTGAATCCGACTCTAGGGTTGCGGTGCTCATCTCCATTTCAAAGCCAAAGAGCCAGCGCTGTCCGAAGACGTTTCCATGGTCATGTGGCCGGCATGACTAAACACCAAGGCGTACAGAACGCTGTTACCTTCCCACTGAAGTGGAACCTATTTATCTACTTGCAATTTCTTGCTTTCAAACTGCTAGGTTGGCAGGAGCTGGAACTAGAGACGGGAGCTCACTCCGTCATGCGGCCCACTCGGGTCTCGAACCACTGAACTACCGACCTTCCACAGCCTGCAGTTCAGCGTCTTAACCACTTGAGCCACCGCAGCTTCCAAAATCTATGCAGAAGGTACCACAAAACCTGATGATCAAGGGAAGTGAAAGCAGCGTGCAGTGCAGAGGGGAATTTCTGTTCCAAGGTGGGTTTGGTAAAACAATGGATGGAAAAGCCAATGCAGAATCGCCCCAGGACACTTTTACAGACTCACGTTAGAGGGATGAGGGGAAAAGAGATTAAGTCTGGGGCTCAACAATGGCTATTTCAAAGCTGTTAGTAACAGTCTGCGTGAGCTTGATATGTACAGGGAAATAATATCTACTCCCTATCCAGTCTCTATGAGACCAAAACAAAGTCTCACCCCGTTCAGTTTACTATTTATGTATTTAATGCATTTATATCCTGCCTTTCTCCCCAGTGGGGAGTTGGAAACCCAAAGCGGCTTACATCATCCTCATCGCCTCCAAAGAGAGCGCCAAGCGTTGCATGGTGGCTAAAGTGTCGTACTGGGATGGGGGGGGGACTCAGAATCCCCCCTCGTGCCATGGAAGCCTGCAGGGTGACCTCGAGCCAGTCACGCATTCTCAGCCTAACCTACTTCACAGGGCTGTTGTCAGGATATAACGGAGAGAAGAGTGATGTAAGCCTGGGTTGAAAGGTAGGATATGAGTAAAGTAAAGCTATACGATCTGTGCTAGCACTTTATATGACGTTTTTATTTATTGTGATTTTATTCAATTCTTTGTTTCATCTGTTCAATAAATTCTATGTAAGCCGCCCTGAGCCTGCTTCAGCAGGGAGGGCAGGATATAAATTAAAAAGAAGAAGAAGAAGAAGAAGAAGAAGAAGAAGAAGAAGAAGAAGAAGAAGAAGAAGAAGAAGAAGAAGAAGAAGAAGAAGAAGAAGAAGAAG
>NW_015160849.1:570476-572659 GCF_001447785.1 Gekko japonicus | reverse complement strand
TCCGGTGATGTCAGGGGGTGTGGCATATGCTAATGAGTTATGCTCATGTGTTCCCCTAGCTCTTTTTCTACGAAACGACCCCTGGGTAGATGTGTGATTGCGGGAGGCCGTTATTGATCTTTTCCATAATGAATAAATCCCATGGCATGAGTGCGGATTTGCCTTAACTACACAGTAAAAGATACAGATTTACCAAGTTCAGGAATATCCAAACAGTCCAAGGGATTTTGAAGGGAAAATCCATCTTTGCTCAACCATGTGGTCCAATTCACAAAGCAGTTCTTTGTCTCTCACGAGACAGCATTTCTAGGTGCCATAAAACAAGCAGAGAGAACAGGAGCAGAGAGCAAGAGCTAAGAGAGAGCAAGAGAGTCTCTCTCATTGGGATCAAACAATTATAGTCCAATTCCAATGGGAGTGCCCAATTGTTGTTTGTCATGGCTACGTGTGGGGATAGGCTAGAAGTTTGGGAACTCCTCCTGCAGTCAGGTGACCCAGCTTCTAGCTTCTCCATCACCTACGTGACGTTTTGCATGTGAGGCAGAGCCAGGAGCCATCAGGTCTGCCCCTTCCCTTAGAGGTGTGAAAGAATGTGTGGTTATACGGCATGGCTATTGAGGTTGTTCAGGCCATCTGGTCTGCCCTGGACCATTTGGCCTGCACGGGAAACAGAGACACAGAATGTCATCACAGGAGAAGGCATGAGACTTTTAGAAATCAATATTTCTATACACCTCCGTCTTGCAGATACTAGTCCAACACGCCGGGGATTTCTGTTGTTGTTTTAAATGTGTTACCCAGTTTAGCTTGTTGTCAGGGTCAGCTGGGACTATGCTTACAGGTGTCCCGCCAGTAGGCTGGTGGGAATAAAAATAATAATGGTGTGGTGTGATTTCCGGGCTGAACCCGGAAGTGATGTCACACCACTCTGGGATTCAGCAGAAGCCGCTGACTCCAAGAGTGGGCCAGAATATCGCAATGTCCCTGCCTCTCAGCCTCCTACCAGGTTCTCTTGATCCATGACTTACATCAGATAGTTTCAGAGGACAGCTGTCTTGGGTTGCAGTAGAACTAGATGCCAGCAGCAGCCCAAGCAGCAAAGTTAGAGGCCAATGCATGTTGAAGAAGAAGAAGAAGAAGAAGAAGAAGAAGAAGAAGAAGAAGAAGAAGAAGAAGAAGAAGAAGAAGAAGAAGAAGAAGAAGAAGAAGAAGAAGAAGAAGAAACGCACTGGAACAGAGTTCCAGAACCACTTCGACACAATTCTTTTAGAAGTGTTTAAAAGTTCGTGAGTTTTCAGTACACAGATTGAAAACATTTCACTCTCGGGAGTTCTGGCACCTCTTTAAAAAACACACACACACACAAAAACCCCACCCAGCCCTTCCAACCCCATCTTGTATTTTATGGGAATGACGTCACCCAGGTCAGGAACTCTCCCAGATTACGTTCATATACAATGGACACAATAAGTGCAAAATTCCAAGCTTTATCCAGTAGCTCACAACTATAGTGAAATCCTATGCTGAATCATTCCCACTGTGGTTTCAGAACAGAGTAACACTCTATAGGATTGCACTATTACCTACAACACTGGGCTGTATTAAGACATGTAAATAGTACATTTTATGGATATCTTATCATTTCCTCTTTATCAGCTTTTGCCGGTATCATCTTTTCTGCAGTTTCCTACAAACCATTAGTGGGCATGTCCCTTGAGCAAAGGCATACGTTGCTCAGCAGCCACACACAACAGTTGCAAAGAGAGCGCCAAGCGTTGCATGGTGGCTAAAGTGTCGTACTGGGATGGGGGGGGACTCAGAATCCCCCCTCGTGCCATGGAAGCCTGCAGGGTGACCTCGAGCCAGTCACGCATTCTCAGCCTAACCTACTTCACAGGGCTGTTGTCAGGATATAACGGAGAGAAGAGTGATGTAAGCCTGGGTTGAAAGGTAGGATATGAGTAAAGTAAAGCTATACGATCTGTGCTAGCACTTTATATGACGTTTTTATTTATTGTGATTTTATTCAATTCTTTGTTTCATCTGTTCAATAAATTCTATGTAAGCCGCCCTGAGCCTGCTTCAGCAGGGAGGGCAGGATATAAATTAAAAAGAAGAAGAAGAAGAAGAAGAAGAAGAAGAAGAAGAAGAAGAAGAAGAAGAAGAAGAAGAAGAAGAAGAAG
>NW_015160849.1:549190-570371 GCF_001447785.1 Gekko japonicus | reverse complement strand
AAGAAGAAGAAGAAGAAGAAGAAGAAGAAGAAGAAGAGGAGGAGATTGGATCTATACCCCGCCCTTCACTACCCAATGGTGTCTCAGAGCAGCTAACAAACTCCTTTCCCTTCCCCTCCCCACAACAGACACCCTGTGAGGCAGGCGGGGCTGAGAGAGCTCTGACAGAAACGGCTCTTTTTCAAGAACAGCTCTTATCAGAACTATGGCTTGCCCAAGGTCATCCAGCAGGTGCAAGTGGAGGAGTGGGGAGTCAAACCCGGTTCTCCCAGATTAGAGTCCACACACTTAACCACTACACCAAACTGGCGTAAATAAATAAATAAATAAATAAATAAATCTCAAAGCTGCTAATTAAACAGGAGCCAGCATCAGCCTCACTTGACTCTGTTTACCCAGGCTTTTAATTAAGGGGCTGAGTTTTTAAACATCATTTTTAGTCAGTTACGTAGCCTGAGAAACGTATAAGACCTGTTTTAAGCTGCTCCGTGTTTTGTGTTCTTAATGCTTTTGAAGGCTGAGGTTTTAATTTTAGGATGTTTTATTCTGCAAGCGGCCTCAGGCGGGTTCCCTGGAGAGGTAGCATAGACATATTCCAAATAAATAAATAATCTCACGCTGCTCTCCATCGCTTGCCGTGACAACAAATGATTGCTGCTGGGGGTAGCAATCATCTTTTTTAAGACTTCACATAAAGAAGGCTTTTAGCCGGGATCCCGAAATGCGGCTTGGGAACGCGGACTTCATGATTCCGAACCGCCGTAAAAATTGGTTCAAAGTGGCACTAACCAGGTACTCCATTTTAAAAAGCCGTCTTTGAATCAACCCTAACTCCAAATAAAAATAAGGAACCTTTTACGAGAGCGAACAATGCTTAGCACGTGGTTTCAAACAGCCAAGTCAGCTGCGGGTGTTTTACTCCAAAAATCTAAAAGGAGACTACACAGCCAATACCAGGCCTCGGATGGGTCCTCCCCAACCCCATGTCTGCAGGATAGCGCTACCGCGGAGCCCTACAAAGCCCTCTACAGCCCTCCCCAACCCCCTCTCTGCAGGGCCGCAGCCACCAATCCACATCTCCCCAGTTAAGAGGCTGCTCCCTGCAAGCACAACCAGGGATTTTGACAGAAGTGTCTACCCACCATGTCTATCAATCCAAAGCAGTCCAGTGGCATATTTAAGACCAGGTTTTTATTCAGGTGCAAGCTGTCCCTCCTCTGTGAGGGAGAATCTGCATCTCCCCCCCATGTCTACCAATCCAAAGCAGTTCAGTGGTATATTTAAGACCAGGTTCTTATTCAGATGCAAGCTGTCCCTCCTCTGTGAGGGAGAATCTGCATCTCCCCCCCATGTCTACCAATCCAAAGCAGTTCAGTGGCATCTTTAAGACCAAGTTTTATTCAGGTACAAACTCTCCTTCCTCTGTGAGGACAGATCTGCACATTCCCCCCCCCCATAGCTAGCAATCCAAAACAGTCCAGTGGAGCCTGAGCGGTGGGTGTTGCCTTCTGACACACTTCCGGTGATGTCAGGGGGTGTGACATATGCTATTAAGTTATGCTAATGAGCTCTTGCACCTCTTTTTCTACGAAAAGACCCCCGGCCAATACTATCCTATATCTAATTCTGGGCTTGCAGAAAAATGAGAAAACTCCAAAAGGAGGAGGGTTTTAACTCCCCCGCCCCAGGGTTTTATCTCCCCCACTCCCTCTTGCTGAATGTTAGCAGAGGAGGGAGTGGCAGCCACTAACGCCTCCAGGAGGTTACAGAGGGAGGAGAGGGAAGATGTAGCCGCTGCCACATGAGCCAAGTGGGCGAGCAAGGAGGTGTGAGCCCCCACCACCAGTGTGGCAAGTGGCCGAGGGGGGTGGGAGCTGCCACTGCCCCCTGTTGCCACAGCAGATGCTGCCACGTGAAACAGGCAGGTGGAGACATGTTGCCTAGCCAGGAAATGGGGGTGTGGCGGGATCCCCACCACGAATCTCGCAGGACCCTAGTTGTACATTAGGGTTGCCAGGTCCGGGTTGGGAAATACCTGGAGATATTTGGGGTGGAGCCTAAGGAGGGTGGGGTTTGGGAAGGGGAGGGACTTCAATGGGATATAATGCCACAGAGTCCACCTTCCAAAGCAACGATTTTTCTCCAGGTGAATTGACCTCTGTCACCTGGAGATTAGTTGTAATAGTGGGAGATCTCCAGCCATGACCTGGAAGTTGGCAGCCCTGTTATACATGCATACTTGGAAGCAAAACCAACTGTGTTTGGTGGAGCTGAAGTGATGGAGCTACAAACACCTAGAGATTAATGCACAGGGCTTTCCCCACTGACCGCCCAGGAACAGCCAGGCTAACTCTTCAAGTCAAATACGGCTTGCACCACGGGTCACCAACAAGGCTCCCTTCTAAGCTGTTGAGTCCTGTGAGCAAAAATTCTACTTTGTGAGCTGTTGGCATTAAAGTTGTGAGCAAGCGATTGGGCTACTGCATCAATTAGTTTGCTCTGGAGCCATCTCCTTCCTGAGCCAAGGCAAAAATGTGTTAGACAGAGGCTAAAAAAACTGTGAGCTGACTCACACTAACTCATCTTAGAGGGAACATTGGTCACCAACTTTTTTGAGCCTGCAGGCACATTAGGAAGGCTGGCACAACATGGTGGGCACAGCCAGAAAATGGCTGCCAGAAAAGGGTTGCTGTAGGAGGTGGAGCCAGCCACAAAATGGCCTCCATAACTTAACTTCTTTTTTTTTTTAATTTTTTTATTAAATATAAAAAACAGTTAAAAATAGGAAAGCAAGTCCTGGTGTTTATGCAGGGCAAACAGGGAGGTGTCGATTTTATGTGCTGCTGAGGCTTCCAAGAGGGGCATCCAATTTTCTTGAAGATTGTCAGGAACGGGTTGATTTTCGGATCGTAGGATGCTAGTGGAAACTTTGTCCTGTAAAAAGAAGTCCCACAGTTTCAGGAACCAGTCACTCAATAGCAGCGTCTTCTATAACTTAACTTCAGTTACGCAGTGAAGACCCTTGTGCTGCGATGGCCATTTTGTTTTTAAAAACCTGCACAGCCGATCAAATCCCCAATGGCCAATCAGAAGCGTTGCTGGGCAAAGGCCCCACCTGGCCTTGCCCACTTTCTACCTTTACAAGGAGGCCAGGCTGGCGGCTACCAGGGCCAGAGCTTTCTCGGTGGTGGCTCCTGCCTGGTGGAACGAGCTCCCAGAGGAGATCCGGGCCCTGCGGGACCTTCTGCAGTTCCGCAGGGCCTGTAAGACGGAGCTCTTCCACCAGGCTTTCAAGTAGGAGTCGCCACCACTATGGCACCATCGTTATGTTCCATCAGTATTGTCTGGCCCTGGGAAGGGGGCAACGGCAGTGTCGCGTCGAACTGAGAGCATTGTGTAGATGTACCATCTTGTAACGCCATCTTTGTGGAAGATCAGACTGGAACAGCCAGAGCACTTATCTTGATGTATGTAGTAAGGATTTTATATGGTTTTAATTTGTTTTATGTGTAGGCGTATTCCTAATTGTGAGCCGCCCTGAGCCCGCGCAGTGGGGAGGGCGGACTATAAACTGAATTTATAAATAAATAAAATAAATACACCTGGCGGGCACCAAGAAAGGTGTTGGTGGGAGCCCAGGTGCCCAGAGGCGCCACATTGGGAACCCGTAGCTTACACCACCAAAGCAATCATGCTTGCATTGTCTCTGCCGGCAGAAGCTTTTGCACTGTGCACTGTGCATGATCCAATAACAGGGTTGCCAGGTCCCCTTGTCACTCTGGCTGGGGGACTTGGGGGAGCGTTCTGGGGGTGGACAGGGACGCCCCCAAGCCCCGCTCCCAAGAAGCGGCTACCTGTGGCCACCCCTCTTCCTCCCCTCCTGGAGAGGGGTGGCAAAAAGTAAAAAAATACAGGGTGGCAAAAGTAAGAAAATATAATTGGACAATGTTTGAGGTCAACAAATAAGAAAAAAACCCGAAATGTAAAATGGAACCCCCGAAATCTTTGTATATATGCTTTTTATGTTATGTGTGTGTTTTATAAAATAAAAAATTATTTAACAAAATACTGGCCAAGCTGAGAACTTTGCCACAAAACTGCTCGACGGGTGAGGATGCCTTACTTGGCAGCTGCGACCGCATGGGAGTTGGGCCTCACACCAGCTTGTCCTGACCTTTACTGATCACCACCCACCTCAAACACTGTGCCGAGCAGGTTTCTGTGAGTAATTTTTTTTTAAAGGCAGCCAATCGCAGCAGCCTTTGCTCATGATATGATATGATAACCATCTTCAAGTACCTGAAGGGTTGTCATACAGAGGGTTGTTGCCCCAGAAGGTCGGACCAGAACCAACAGGTTGAAATTAAATCAGAAGAGTTTCCGGTTAAACATTAGGAAGAACTTCCTGACAGTTTGAGCGGTTCCTCAGTGGAACAGGCTTTCTCTGGAGGTGGTGGACTCTCCTTCTTTGGAGGTCTTCAAGCAGAGGCTGGATGGCCACCTGTCAGAAATGCTGATTCTGTGCACTTCGGCAGATCATGAGAGGGAGAGCAGGAAGGGTTGCCTCAGTGCTTAGTTCTTGTGGCCCTTTCTTACACGCCCAGGGAAATGCTGATCGCCACTTTGGGGTCAGGAAGCAATTTTTCTCCAGGGCAATTTGGCTGGGGATCCTGGAGGCTTTCTGACATCTCCTGGGCATGGAGTAGGGGTCACTGGGGGTGTGGAGAGGGAGGTATTTGTGAATTTCCTACTTTGTGCAGCGGGTTGGACTAGATGACCCTGTAAATCCCTTCCAACTCTATGATTCTATGATGGCAACTGGTTGCCTAGGAAGGACACCCCCCCCCCGAGAATTCCCATGAGGCACTGAGAGCACAGCAGGTTTTCTCCACATTGGGGACTGCTAGGGTGACTTATCTTTTTCCTCTTCACATGCAAGGTATTCCTTTACTATTCTTTCTGAATATTGTGGGGGAGGACATAAACTATAGCTCCCATGAGGCTGTGTTGCAATGCCCATGAGCAAAATGAGAGAAATCCGGACAGATCAGTAGCTACTACCAGACAAATACCAAATGTTAAGACACAAACAAATGTTTATCACGGTATTTTTTTCTATGTGATCATTATTTATTCTTTAAACAATTGGTAGTGGCGCAACGTGGGGAAGGGGAGGAAGGTGATTCACTTCTCCCACTGACTGTGCATGCGCAAGGAAGCAACCCAGCAAACAGGCATGCACTCTTTGGGAGAGATCGGAGCTGCCTATCGATCAATGGATCTCCCTGATCATGCTTGCAACCATAACGTGAACCAACCCAATCCAATTAAGGCTAGAAAGCCGGGGTCCCCCCCCCTTTTAATTTCTGAGCACAAATATAAAATACATGTAAACACAGGCTGATGCAAGCACAAAACGCAAGCAATGTCCCTAATTAGCAGGGCCACATAATTGAGCTGAAATCCATAAATACCTCAAGAGCAAGCTTCTGTGCGCCATATGCCAACTTTCTAGCTGTTTGCGTA
Organism: Gekko japonicus; assembly: GCF_001447785.1. NCBI lineage: Eukaryota > Metazoa > Chordata > Lepidosauria > Squamata > Gekkonidae > Gekko > Gekko japonicus. Next base: position 564,845 of record NW_015160849.1, on the reverse strand, counting down.
CAGCGATGACATAAATAACAGCTTTGGTTTTATGTCTTTTCAGCTGTCATACTTGGGCTAATGTGATACAAATCAGAATATCGTAAGTTGGAGAACAGCGGGGAAGCATTGGCAGCAGCAATGTGGAGATCCCCCTACAGGCCTCTGTAAGCTCTCGGGGTCTTTAACAAGCTCCTTTCTCTTCCTCTGCATTTTTCCTCAATAGCCTGTCCCAGAAGTCCCCAACGTGATGCCCAGGGGCGCCTACCAGCACCTTTTCCGGTACCTTCCATGTGTTTTTAGGGAATGGGTAGGGCCAGTTAGGCTTCTGATTGAATCTTGGAGATCTGATTGGCTGTAGCTTTGGCAGCAGCTGCCACCACAGTACAAGGATCTGCACTGTGTTACTGAAGTTAAGCTGTGGCAGCCATTTTGTGGCTGGCTTGGGGTCGCCAGTCCCCAGGTCCCGGTGGGAGTTCCTCTGGTTTTGGGGGCTTCAGGTGTGTCACGGCTCAGGTGGGGTGTCACCTGACGCTGCCACCACTCTGGATTTAGGTTCCCTTGAGAAGGCCCAGAGTACCTTCCCAAGACCCTCAGACCTCCCTTTTGGCCGAATAATAGGCGTGAGGACCAGGCAGAGTGAAACAAGAAAAAGGTTTATTTTATAGGAGGTCAAACAACAAGGTGCAGAATAATAACAGTAAGTGGGTGAAAAGAAAATAAATCAAATGCCCTAACACGTCTAAATATACTTTCCCTAGCTCACTATCTCAAGTGGCATTACACTCCTCACCCTTCCCCCAGGATGAGGGTTTTTCCCCTGCAGCAGCCTTTCTTCTGGCTCTGCCCTCTGGAAGAAAGAACAGCTCTTCCTGCTGCTCCAGAACTTTTATTCCCAGCCCTCCTCTTTTCCTATTGGTCCATTTTGGTTCCAAAACCTCCCAGGGGCGTTCTGGGAGCCTCACCTACTGTTAGCCAGGCTCCTTGGGCCTAGTAGGCCTCTACTGGCACAGCCCAGATCATGACAAGGTGCCACCAGCCACTTGGCCGACAGGGGAAACCCTGCACCCAAACAGCCACATCCTCATGCAATGTCCCCGACGTGATGACGTTACCCAGAAGTGACATCATCACATCGGGGATGTTGCGTGATGACCACTCGAGCCGGTTCTCTGAGTGGCATGCCCTCTGAGAAGCGGTTCGGTTCCAGCCACCACGCTAACTACTGTTTCACTACTTGTGGGAGGTCCACCTTTTTTACCTTCTTCTGAGCTATCAGATCTTGAAAAGGAAGGCGAAAACATTGCAGAGGACGTGCATGAAACCTGGCCCACGGCCATATGGCCTGGCATGATACCTGCATCCCCAACAGTTGAGCTAGTGTCATAATCTCTACTTTCTGTCACAGGATGACCTCCTGTGTCAGCAGTATCAGTTTCTGTTGTCTCTCTTGAGATAAAAAAAAAACTTGGTTGCTCACTGTGTCCATGCGAACTCCCAGATGAAGCAAAGATTGAGTTGGTGTCAGGGAACTCTTTTCTACGTTGATCACGAACCTGTGGTCCCTGAGTACCTTCATCGTGGTCTCCAGTGACTGTATTGTTAGGTCGTATGAGTGGGCCTTGACTAGAATGTCATCTAGGTAAGGGTATAGTGATACCCCCACCGGCATGTTGAGGGGACCCAGGCACCCTAGGCTGGCACATGGACAGCCATGTTGTTACTGCCCTCACCATGCCATGTCAGAATTCCAAATGTGCTTAAAGCCTCAAAGGTTTTGGGACCCCCTGTCTATCTCCTCCAGAGCATTTTCAGTTCTCACGAGGCCGTGGGAGAGGGGAAATACTATGACTGGAGGATTTTTTTCTTTCTTTTTTAATTTTAAACACTACTACAGAACAGACTTGCTCCTCGGGATGCAGGTCTGTCTGTGTTATGACACATGGTCCCCTGGACTGGAAAACAATATACGCCATGCGGAGGTGAAACATTAAAACTGTCTCCCATGGCCATAAAGGAAAGTATGTCAGCATGCTGTGGAGGATTCCCTAGTAAATTTGGTGAAAGACAATGCTCGCCAGTTGAAGAGACTTCATAAACATTATGTGCCTTTCCATTATGGCCGCATTTTATGCCACAGTCGTTGTTTTCCTCACCACTGAAGTGTTTGCCTGAGTAATATTGACACCTAGGTACCAAATTGCCTACATCAAAATTGATGATGCGTTAGGTGCTCTGAGGAGCCCATGGGTGTTTTAGCACGTCAAGGCAAACTGTGGGTTCCAGCAACGTTCTCAACATACCCTGTCACACGACTGATCTCTTCATTTTTGTTTCTTTCCCTCGTCTACCCACACCTCTTCAACACTGTATTTTACAAAGCATATCCACAAAGCACACACACTTCAGGGCAGAAAGACATGAAGCAAACTGGGGGAAAACAATTCCCAGCATTCCCTTACTAATATCAGTCCAATGCAAAGCAAGACTCTGCACACTTTCTGAGCCCTAGCCTGTTTGAGCTCCATTGGAAAGGCCCAGATCCTGCTATTCCCCTCCGCAAACTCATAGAATCACAGAGTTGGAAGGGGCCGTACAGCCCATCTAGTCCAACCCCCTTGCTCAGTGCAGGATCAGCCCAGAGCATCCCTGACAAGTGTTTGTCCAGCCGCTGCTTCAAGACTGCCAGGGAGGGGGAGCTTGCCACCTCCCGGGGCAGCTGGTTCCACTGTTGAACTGGGATTCTCCCTGTTTTCTTGACGGAGGTGGCAACTTATATGGAAACCACTACAGTATTTATTTATTTTTTTGTTGAGTGGATTGAGTGCCTTTCCTGAGTGCAATCATACTACCAGCTAGGAAAATGTGGATTCATTTTTCTCCACGCTATTTCACGGTGTGGAAGTTTTGAGTTCAGAAGAAAAAAGGACAGCTTAGGACTTTAAAAAGTCATAGTGAGCCACATGAACACATGAAGCTGCTTTGTACGGAGTATTGTCTACGCAGTCTGGCAGCATCTCTCAACGGTCTCAGGTTGAGGTCCTTCCCATCACCTACTTCCGGATCCTCTAAACTGGAGATGCCTGTCAGCTAGCTGCCATGTTTCATTCATATTTGTCCTTTCCTGACTGTGGCGCGAGTGCGCATGTTTGCTCGCTTGCTCTGCTCGCTGTAAACAGCGATAGGGAGGCGCTCATGAGACCGTGTGAACTGGCGCTGCCAGACTGGGTTATCTGACTAACCTTGAGGAGGAGGGAGGGCTTGCGTTCCACTGTTGGTGTGAATATTTCTGCTCTCATGAGGCACGGAGACTCTCCCATTCATTATGTAATCTCCCACCGGGAGAATTCCCGCCCGCGCGCTTGGATTTCATTTGCTTAGCCACTTGCAGCATCATGTTATATGTACTGATGCACCAGCCCCATTGTCATTCCTAACAATATCCCTGTAGATCATGGCAACGGACCTGTAGTCTAATAAAGCATAATGATTCCCTGGAAACTTGTGTGGAGATTTACTTGCTGTTGAACCTGACAATGTCAGGGATTGAACCTGGGACCTTCTGCATACCGAACAGATGCTCTCACTGAGCCACGCCCCCTCCTCTACATGAAGCTGCCTTATACTGAATCAGTCCACTGAGCAATAAATATCAGTATGGTGTACTCAGAATGGCAGTGGCTTTCCAGGGTCTCAGGAAGAGGTCTTTCACATCTCCAGTTATCCTTTTAACTGGAGAGCCCAGGTATTGAGCCTGGGACCTTCTGCATGCCAAGAAGATACTCTACCACTAAGCCACAGCCCTTAACCATAACTAAGTCTGCTGTGTTACAAAGTGGTATCTTCACCCAGCCTCGGGGACGGAGAACCTGCACCAACACTTGCAAGGCAATGGTCCGCCACTCCCAATAGGTCAGATCCAACTAGCTTTTCTGCTAGTGAAGAAAGGCAGATGCAGCTGCTTAAACCATCAGAAAAGGTTCTGCTGGAAGGTCATGAGATACAGAAAAGTCACATTGAAAGGGGGCTGTAGTAGGGAAGAGAACTGGGCAAGAAAGATGGCTGAATCCAATACAAAGTTATTACAGGAGAACGATTCCAGAACTATTCTGTGGGATCCCCCTGGGATGCATAACTGTCTGAATCCATGTGAGCAAATAGGCCCTCTGGTGATCCCAAGATAATCCAAGAAAAAACCCAGCTGCCTGGAAAAGGGCAAAGCTCTCACTGAAGACAAGAAAGGCAAACACAAGAAAAACGAGACCCCAGTGTGTATGGGTCCATCATGGCTGCATGGATGACTTTTCATTATTACACGCTTCTTCAAGCTACCAAAAGGTGGTGCTCTATTATCCAATGAAAGAAAATCTCCAATAACAGTGCTTTAAACTTGTCTCATAACACAGATTTGAGAAGCTAAACTAAGCAGAAACTTTAAAAAAATACTAGTGACATAAATGTAGACGATTTAACACAACTGACTACCATACCTCGGTCAGTGTTCTACTCTGTGCCAGTAAATCCAGAGTTAACATAAAAGTCTACAGTTACAAGATAGATATCTCAAAATTCCTTTAAAAGGTGCTTGGGTTGGTGTTCTCTCTCTCTCTCTCTCTCTCTCTCTCTCTCTCTCTCTCTCTCTCTCTCTCTCTCTCTCTCTCATGCACACACACATTGATCAGCCATGCTCTTTATTACAGATCCAATTTATGACACAAGAATTCAGACTATGGCCATTCTCTTTCTTACTTACTTGTATTCTGGTCATGGAGTGTAATTAAAGAAAAGTAAAGACACAAGAATTCCTGATACACAGCTATAAGGAACTGTTAACATTCATTTTGATGCACCCCTGGTCTCACCGGGCTTCTGGTTTGTGTCAAAGTGCTGCTTCACACATTACATATTTTACAGGAAGTGGTCTCCAACATGGTGCCCCATGGGGGTGCCTGCCAACACCTTTTCTGGCACCCACCAAGTTTTTAGAAAGTGGGTGGGGCCAGGTAGAGCTTTTCTCCAGCAAGGCTTCTGATTGGTTCTGCAGATTTTTAAAAATACTGCTTTGGCAGCAGCTGTCCCCACAGCACGAGGATCTTCACTGTGTGACCGAAGGGAAAGCTGCGGCAGCCATTTTGTGGCTGGTTCCGTCTCCTATGGCAATCGCTTTATGGCAGCCATTTTGTCGCTGCACCCACCACCTTGTGTCAGAATGCCAAAGGTGCCCACGGGTGCTCAAAAAGGTTGGGGGTCCCTGTTCTGAGGGTTTACTATCAAATTTAAAGTGTGAACACATCATCTCATTTTTATAATAAACAGAAATTGGAGGATAGAGAATGGGAACATGCTGAAAAGCATAGATGCCTTAAGTGATGAGACCACCTTCATGGCCCTCCAATTATAGAGCCAAAGGTAGAGTTGCCAGACAGTGCTTGGCACCAGGTGGGAAGGTTGTGAGCATGGGTATGAGGGGGTGCCATGAGGCCAGCTGCAGCATCACATCTTCTGTTTAAAAAGAAGAGACACAGCACAGGTAGTTCTAAGAAGCTCCATGGCATTTCAGGTGATTCCGAGAGCTGTCGTTCTAGGAATCACTGGAAATGCTATAGTTTCACCATAGAGTTTCCAGCAATGCCTAGAGCTACCCCCTATGTCACTTCTGTTCTTTACTGGAAGTCACATGACACCACAGCTGGTAGTGCAAGGGTTTTACCAGCTGGAGCTGTGGCAGGCAATAGGGATGGGGGATTCTCCACCCCAACTGGGGGCTTGGAAGCCCTAGACAATGGGTCGCAGGACCAAAGTCCTTGCAAATATCACCTTTCATAATATGGAACTAAGTAAATAAAAAGGCTGAACATAGAAAATTAATTTTGTAGCTATGAAAGTGCATTGTTTGGACAGAAACACTCTCATACAGTAACAACAGGTAGGGCTACCGGCACATCGAGGTATCTAGTTAAACTTTATAATAATAAATTATTAAAAGTATTTTGCACTTTAATTGTTGATAATGTTATTCACCTTGACACAGAGAGTACTCCACCTTTCTGTGTTCTACCTCTGAGGCTGCCAGTCACAGCTGCTGGCAAAACATCAGGTACCACAATGCCAAGACCATGGCCTTACAACCCAGAAAATCTACAACAACTAATGAACTCTGGCCGTGAAAGCCTTCGACAACATAATGTTATTCACAGTCAAACAGTAAACATATCCTTGACAGCACACTGTATATGTCTACACAAAACATAGGCATTATCGCTACCCAGTACTGTAGATTGTCTCGCATAAAAATCTTCAAACCACATATTTTGAGTCTTGTCTTAAAAAGCACTCCACTCATTCCAAAAGAGACAATATTTCGTAGGAGTTATTTTCAGTGCTCCCCAAAATGCCAAAGAAAATTTTGGGAGAAAAATGTCCCCCAAAAAAATTTATTTTGATTTTCCCCCTGCACTTCCACGTATCTAAGTAGAAACTGCATGCACACTTTCCCCTATATTTCCATAAGGACTAGAGAGTTACCTTTTTCTAAGAAGCTGACAAATCAGAAAGGTGGCAGGGATTCTCCCAAAGGGCATCATCGCCTCCACTGGCCCCCTGCCCAGTGATTATGACCCCATCTTGGGTCAACTGAATGTTATTCATTGGCTCTTGACTGCACAATTCACCAAGCTCTATGGCACACTAATGTTTTGGAAGACCATTCTTACAGTGCCCAGCAAGGAAATGAGCAACGATGGTGGATGAACATGTAAGAACAGAGAACTTACACAATGCATTCCAAGCAGAGCCACAGCCTTCTAAGTCCACTTACATCCGTTAGCAGAAGCAAGAACACCATACTGGGCAGAAACACTGCAGAAGCAGCCAAGGTAGGTGTCAGCTAGCTGTCATGCTTTCATTGTTTTTGTTCATCCCTGACTGTAGTGCATGCGCGCATGATTGCTTGCTTGCTTTGCTTAACTGCTGTAACTATTGGGAGGCGCTCATGAGACCGTGTGAACTGGCTCTGTCAGACTGTGCTATCTGTGTAACCTTGAGGAGGAGGGAGGGCTTGCATTCCACTGCAGGTGTGAATATTTCTGCTCTCATGGGGCAAGGAGAGTCTCCCGTTCATGATGTAATATCCCGCCAGGAGAATTCCCACGTGCGCGCTTGGATTTCATTTGCTTAGCCAACTGCAGCATCAGAGTATATGTATTGATGCCTCAGCCCTAACCGTTATTCCTAACAATGTACCTGTACCACTTGGCAACAGACTTGTATTCTAATAAAGCATAACTTTTCCCTCAAGAGTGTGTGTGGACTTGCGAGCTGTTGAACCTGACAGTAGGGTTGCCATCTCTGGGTTGGGAAATCTCTTGACATTTTGGGGTGCAGCCTGGGGACAGACAAATTGGACCTCTGTGAGGTACAATAGCATAGAGTCTATGACAAGCTCCAGCGTGTCCAGAAGAGGGCAACCAGGATGGTGAGAGGGTTGGAATCCAAGTCTTATGAGGAAAGGCTGAAAGAGTTGGGTATGTTTAGCCTGGGAAAGAGAAGGCTTAGAGGGGACATAATTGCAGTCTTCAACTATTTGAAGGGCTGTCATGTAGAAGATGGAGCAGATCTATTCTCTCTTGCTCCGGATTGCAAGACTAGATCTAATGGGTGGAAATTACAAGGGAGTCGTTACCGGCTAAATATCAGGAGAAACTTCCTAACTGTAAGAGTGGTTGAGCAGTGGAACGGTCTGCCTCGGGAGGTGGTGGATGCTCCTTCGCTGGGTATGTTATCTTTCAGGTATGTTATAGGGCTATCTTTCGGCTATGCTCCTGCAGAGTGCAAGGGGTTGGACTAGATGACCTGCAAGGTCCCTTCCAACTCTAACATTCTATGATTCTATGAGTCGACCCTGCAAAGCAGCTATTTTCTCCAAAAGGGGCTGATCGTCATTGCCTGGAGATCAATTCTAATTCCAGGAGATCTCCAGGTCCCATCTGAAGGTTGGCAGCCCTAAACCAAGGGATTCTGGCCTTAGGAACCCCAAGAAGAATTTTCATTGTCTATTCCGGTCAGGGATTCTGAATACAAAAAGCTGCCGAAGGCCATTTCAGTTGCCCTTACGGTTACCACCTCTGGGTTTGGAAATTCCTAAAGACTTGGCAATGGAGCTTGAGAAGGACAAGGTTTGGGGAAGGACAGGGCCTTAGTGGGGTACAAGGCCACATAGAGTCCACCCTCCAAAGCAGCCCTTTTCTCCAGGGGGGGACAGATCTCTGGAGGTTGGAAAGCAATTGACATCCTGGGAGATCTCCAGGCATCACCTGGAGGTTGGAAACCCTAGTTATCCTACAGGTTCTACTTCTGAGAACAAATCATCTTATTTTCACTGGAGCAACTCCGCCCCCCTTCTTCTTCAAATTATATATATATATAAACCTGTTCCTAATCCTTGCTTGCATTCATTTTGGCCTTACTTTGCCAGATGAACATATTGATTTTTTTTTAAAAGTTAGAAGCATTATTTCAGATGTATTCAGGCACTTAATTTCCCTTCCTCTGGAATTGGGAATTGTTGGTCTGTTTCTCGTGTATCGGCTGGCTAGGCCTATCGCTTGCGCTGAAGGGATAATTTGTTTAATGTGAGCCTGAAATAGCAAGTCGCAAGAGTCAACCATAGAAAAACTCCAATAATTACATTTGTGCAAAGAGTGTTCTAATTACATATTTCATTTTTCCTCTGCAGTCAAATTTAGCGCTGAGTTCGACACAGAGACAAATCAGAGTATTTGTCCAACAGCAGTTTAGGCATTCTTAGGCGCTGCAGCTGTTCACAATGGCTATGTAAATAGACCAGCGCTCAACCAGCAGTCCTCCAAAGTCTTCCCCTGAGAACTTTGCCAACATAGCTCATGCAATCTTTTCTGAAAATCCAAAATTCAGCAGTAGCATTTGAACACACAGGAAGCTGCCTTATACCGAATCAGACCCTTGGCCCGTCAAAGTCAATCTTGTCTACTCAGACTGGCAGCTGCTCTCCAGGGTTTCAGGCAGAGGTCTCTCACATCACCTGCCAGATCCTTTTGTAACTGGGGATGCTGGGGATTGAACCTGGGACCTTCTGCATGCCAAGCAGAGGCTCTTCCACTGAGCCACCACCCCTCTCGACAGCTCTCCAGGGTCTCAGGCAGAGGGTCTTTTCCATCACCTCCTGCCTGGTCCTTTTTAACTGGAGATGCCGGGGACTGAACCTGGGACCTTCTGCATGTCAAGCAGATACTGTACCACTGAGTCACCACCCCTCCCATCCAGTGTTCCCTCTAAGCTGAGTCAGTGTGAGCTAGGTCACAGTTTTTTAGCCTCCGGCTCACACATTTTTGTCTTAGCCCAGGAAGGAAGGCTTCAGAGCAGACTAATTTATGCAGTAGCCAAGTCGCTGGCTCACAACTTTAATGCCAGGAGCTCGCAAAGTTGAATTTTAGCTCACAAGACTCCACAGTTTAGAGGGAACGTTGCTCCCATGCAACTACGTTGCATGGATCATATTCAGTGGTGTTCAGCAGCTGCCTTGTCAGAAGTACTTGTAATACGATGTGCTTCATTCATTTAACATCAGGAAGGGCCCCCTGAAAATGCCCAAGCAGTGAAACTTTGATTTCAGAATAAAAATTTGACATCCAAGTGTCAAATCTTCACGTCCAGTTTCGTAATCCAAACCGTAATGCTGAAAACATGGTGATCTTTGATTTTACATTTAATTTCAGCTCTACGATATTGTTGCGGGTAGGAGGGAGGCCCGTGGCGGTTTGTCCAAGTTGGGTGCCCCCTCTCAGGAGCCCTCTGGCCCCGCAAGACCCCTTCTCCCCCCTCCAGCTCTGGGGCAAGCAAGCGCCCTAGCTAGGACCCAGATCTGTGTTTCTGACACCCATGACTGTGAATCCCCCATGGTGCTGTGGCTTCGGGCTCCACTTTGCCTCCAGTGGCCCAGAAAAGTATTCCGTCCTCCCATGTGAGCCTCCAAGAGGCCTGGCTTTCTTGTGCCGCTCTGTGTGACATCGTCTGACCCTACGAAGGGTCCTGCCCACAATTTGTCAATCACAGTAGTCATTAAATTCCTGCAAAGCCAAACTTTGGAGTGTGTGTCTGTGTGTTTACCCTTTGTCCTCATGCCATCCCCTGGTGGTTGAGCAATACAAATTACCCTGGGGAAATAGTGGTAAGATTCTCGAAGAGACATGTGCGGGATCAAATACTGAAAGCAACATCGGGAGCACCCTTAACAATTGGAGACAACACCATCAGAATTCTAAAAGATATTCCTTTCGAAATAAGCAAAAAGAGACAGAAATATAAGGACTTGATTATGTTCTTGCAAACAAACAGCATTCCTTACAGGTGGTTGATTCCTGAGAGCGTCCTTTTCAAATTAAAGGGGGGGAAAGAAAAAAATTGACTCTGTTTCTAAAGCACGTGAGTTCCTGAGACTGCAACTGGGAGATTCGGGAGAGGACGGCAGAGAAGACGAGGTCAGCAAACCTAGCAAGGATTCTTCCGAAGAGGACTCTGCTTCTGAAAAGGGGGGGGCAAACATGATTATCAATTGAGGATAAGAAAAGATAAAACAAAATAATGGCTGAAGAACTCTGAATTGTGCCTTATAAGCTGTTATTATCAATGATGCTCTGGTGACTCTTCCTAAACAGTGTAACCAATCGATATGAAGACTAATATCTTAGCTTAATCTACCATGTTCAATGTGATAATAGCATTTTTAGACTAATACTGATATAAGCGGTTGAAATGATCTCCTATACTTGGGGTTTTAGTTATTAGTGGTTTTCTTTCCTTTCTCCCTTAGATGTACTTATCCCCTCCCTTTTTTCATTGTAGTTTGTAGTCTATAGAAAATGCAATAAAAAATCCCCTCCGGGGGGGCTTTAAAAAAAGGGCAATACAGATTACAGTGTGCATTAGTTACTGCCCCTAACAGGACTCTCCCCCTTTAACTATTAGCCACCACTGCCTCTTGATTTGGTTATCGCGAAATGCAACTAGAATGATCAGCCACACTCAGTTTCTCCACTAGTGGGATCTATGGTTTAACCTTCCTTCTCAGCAATACACCCAAACAATTCAGCTTGGACTTGTAACGGGGTTCTACTTCAAGCTAAAAAACAAGCCTTCTTAGAGACTTGTGACAAGTGACTAGGGTACAGAGATGGCTTTTCTGTTGGAGGTTGTGTCTCCAGTTCAACATGAAGAAGGAGGAGGAGGAGGAGGAGGAGGAGATTGGATTTATACCCTGCCCTTCACTACCGAAAGGAGTCTCAAAGTGGCTTACAGTCTCCTTTCCCTTCCCCTCCCCACAACAGACACCCTATGAGGTAGGTGGGGCTGAGAGAGCTCTGACAGAAACTGCTCTTTTTCAAGAACAGCTCTTATCAGAACTATGGCTTGCCCAAGGTCATCCAGCAGGTGCAAGTGGAGGAGTGGGGAATCAAACCCGGTTCTCCCAGATTAGAGTCCGCGCACTTAACCACGACACCAAACTGGCTCTCAGTTTGGCAGAGCTTGGCTAGCAACAGGTATCCTCCATCACGAGTGATCTCTCTTCCCATGCCCAATTAGGAGGGAGGGAAGGCTTGTTCAAGTAGGGAGATATTTGTGGTCGACCCACGGTGGGGAATAGTGCCTTCAAGTCGCTGCCAACTTATGGCAACCCCTCAAGGGGTTTCCAGGGCAAGAGACAAACAGAAGTGGTTTGCCCTTGCCTGGACTCCCCTTGTTGGTCTCCCATCCAATTACTCACCACCTGCTTAGCTTCCGAGACCTGTCGAGATCGGGCTAGCCTGGGCCACCCAGGTCAAGGCAAGAGACCAACAGGGGCGGTTTGCCATCGCCTGCCTCCACGCAGCAACTCCAGAATTCCTTGGTGGTCTCTCATGGAAGTCCTAAACAGGGCCGACCCTGTTTAGCTTCCAAGCTCTGATGAGACTGGACTAACCAGGGCCAGACTGGCTCATAGAATACCACAAATGGCTGGAAGGGAACCGAACTGGCTTACGGTCTCCTGCAGCTGTGCTGGAAAGCAGCCGTCTGAAACACTGCGAGGTGTGTGTCATGCCACCCTCCCTCCCAAACAGTGACAACTCCGTCGGCTCAGAGGAGGTTTAGGAGTCCAGAAACCTTTTGATCTGCACTAAAAGTCTCTTACTAGCCCTACTGAGCATGAGCAAAGCTCCTGGGCTGAACTCTGCATCTCAACAGGATGTTTAAATGCACTGTCAGGCCCTGTCCACGGCGGAGTCGGTTCCGGGAGGCGCGGCGGGTCCAGGGTTGGAGAGGAGAAAGTCCGAGTTAGGCAGGACCTCAGAACGCCACCCCGGGAAGTTACTTCACTCCTCGGGATGTGGCTCCCTTGTCTCTACTACGGCACGTTCGAGTGGATTAGGCCGGTTAGGCCCATCAGCTCCCTCCTCGCATCCTTACACACCAGTCGGCATCTTTGCTCTCTTTATTCTCCTTCCACCACCTGGCCCGCCCCACCTCCCACACCTTAAAGCAAATGCGCCATGGGACTGAGACTAGCCCCAGCCAGGGCCCAGGTACATCTTCCCCAACCCTCCTCTTCCCGATTGGGCCACCACCGAGGGGGCAGGTGACCTCCTCCTCCCGCATGCCCTCCTTTGGTGGTCAGGGTGCCTCTGGCTGGACACTGTGAAAGAATTCCCAGTCCCTCAGGGAATCCTTGCAGTGGCGCTCCTATGCCTTGGCAATGGAAGGTGGGCACTCCTGGGTGGGTTGCTTGGAAGGGACGGGAGGCTCCTCGCCCGCCTCCATCTTCACGGACTTGGCTCTGTCGATCAGCTCTGGCCTTTCCTTGCCATTGGTCAGGTCGTGGGAGGGCAAGAGGGGGCCGGGGGGAATCCCCTCCAGACAAGCAGCTGTTCCCAATGAAGACAGAGTGGGGCCACCCAGCCATGCACGGGAGCCTGCTAGGGGCCGCATCACGCTGCAGTTCAGTTTCCAGGAAAAGTAACAGCAAAGCACAGAACTTTAATGAGCTCCTGGTAAGTTCCATGGCAGGTTGCGCTGGTCTGTTTGAGAGGCGGACAGGGTCCTGATCAGAACACGGTCAAGGGAACAAGAGACACACCCCCCTACACACACGCACACAGCCTAAAACCCATCAAGGATTTAGGATCAAGGATCTAGAGGGTATTTTCTTGGGAGACTTTCTCCAGGGAATAAAACAGTTTATATGGAACAAGGCAAATGGATTACCACGGTGCGTGGCAACAGATATTGGAATCTCTGTGAAACTGTGTTTTTCATGTATTTAGTAAATATTAATGAAGGGTTAAATCAATTACAGTTCAAGGTTAAATCAGAGATTTGGTGGCAGCAATTTGCAAGTTAGTATAAAGAACGAGGCCCTGACCTGGATGGCTCAGGCTAGTTCAGTCTCATCAGATCTCAGAAGCTAAGCAGGGTCGGCCCTGGTGAGTACTTAGATGGGAGACCACCACGGAAGTCCGGGACTCCTACGCAGAGGGAGGCAATGGCAAAACCCACCTCTGACAGCTGCCATAAATTAGCTGTGACGACGACACTTTCCACGACCAGTGGATAAAAACAGGCACTGGTAGACAAAAACATGTGCCCTGGTGAGTACTTGGATGGGAGTCCACCAGGGAAGTCCAAGGTTGCTGTGCAGAGGCAGGCAAAGGCAAACCACCTCTGAACATCCCTTGCCTTGGAAACCCAGTGGGGTCACCATGAATCCACTGTGACTTGATGGCTTTTTACACAAACACATATTTTATAGGTCCTCGCCTGGATGGCCCCAGGTTAGCTCAATCTCATCAGATCTCAGAAGCTACGCAGGGTCAGCCCACCGAGGAAGCCCAGGGTTGCTACATGGAAGCAGGCGAGGGCAAACCACCTCTGAATGTCTCTTGCCGCCAAAACCCTATGGGGTTGCCACAAGTCGGTTGTGACTTCATGGCAAAAAAAAGAGATGGGTGTGATTATGTTTACATGTAAGTAGGGTTTTGGACTTGTGCTTAGACAATTTACTGCTGTTCTGTCAAAAAAAATGTTTTTAATAATTGGATGCGATGGTTTTTTTAAAAGGGGGGGGTATTACTGTCATTTCAGCACACCTTCACGATTTGTAAGACAAATTTTGAAAGGCCTCAACAGAGCACAACACTCCTTAATCCGGTTGCTGCCGGTGTATTTAGAGAGCAAACTCTGCTAACACCTCCACATTAACAGCTCGAAAAAGCAGCGGAAGCATAAATCTCCATTGCAAGAAGAAATGGGCTGGGCTAATTGAGATAAATCTGCAAACATATTTCATTTGTAAATGTTAAGATGTGGAATTATAGCCATTTGTTTCTTCACGGCACAGCCCGGCTAGGTGCAGGGGCACTCCCTGTGGAGGGTAACAAGTAAATATGTCAGATTTACATAGCTTCTCTGTTAAAGCTAACTACAGTTTCAGTTTACTATCCATCTCCCAGTTATTTAAAGCTTTATCATCTCTATTGTTCAACCAGCCGCTCCGTCTTATTTTTGGAAAAGCTCCCTTGGCTGGAAATGTGACACTTACTGGCTGCTGATAAAATGTACGGCCCTGTTTGGAAACGCTCCTCTGGCAGAAGCAGGATTGGGCGACATATATCAGGCTGATGAATTATTTTAACGCAGGGGAGGGAGGGGAAAGGAGAAAAGCAGCAAGTGGAAGGAAGGCGAAGCAGGAGAGACGGGAGGGGGAACGGTATCGGGGAGCCCCTCCCTGGATCAAATCTTGCCTCTGCCGGGAGCTCATTCGGGGGCCCCTCCGCCCTGCCTCAGCAACATGGGGATCACGACAGAGTTCCCGTTGCCAGGATTACAGGATAATGTATGCAAAGCACTATCAACATTCTGGAGCATTACACGAGCACAAAGAATTGCTGTATAGAGGGCTAGAAAAGGGAAATGCTTGGGTCTGCTAGAAGCATTCGGGAAAACTTTTCGTTCCGCCTAGTTGCCCATTTTGTCTCTCATTGCACGTACTTTTAAACTCCTGGCGCTAAAAATACCAATGGCCAGGGTATTTGAGGGACTGCCTGATCCTGTATGAACATACCTAAGAACCTCAGAAGAGCCCTGCCGGATCAGACCAGTGAGGGTCCACCTAGTCCAGCAACCTATTTCACACAGTGGCCAACCAGTTCCTCTGGAGGGCCAGCAGCAGGGCACAGAAGCTGAGGCCTTCCCCTGATGTTGCCTCCTGGCACTCGGATTCAGAGGGTGGCTGCTTCTGAACGTGGAAATTCCCTTCAGTTCCCATGGCTAGTAGCCACTGATAGACATGTGCTCCATGAATCTGTCCAATCCCCTTTCAAGCTGTTTATTCTGGTGGCCATCACCACATCCTCCGGCAGCAAATCCCACATTTTTTTAAAAAGTTTTTTATTGGTATTTCAAAAACATACAAGAACATATTTGCGATGATAACAGTGTAGCTTACATACAAGTTAAATCAACCTATTGTACATAAAACATTGTTGTTTCCGTAACTACAGTATTAGACACTATATATTATTGCTAGTCTCCACGTGAACTCTAAATTTGTGTTTGGTATCCTCCACGAATCTTTCCAATCCCCTTTTAAAGGTGTTTATTCCTGTGGCCA
>NW_015160849.1:539043-548668 GCF_001447785.1 Gekko japonicus | reverse complement strand
CCTCCCCAGGCTCCCCCCCCAAATCTCCGGGTATCTCCTCCCAACCCAGAGTTGTCCACCCTGACCGCTAGGATTCTATTAAGAGTTACCTGAAATTTGTTTCACAGTTAAAAAGGCCCCCTTCTATCACTGCAGTCTTGCACACTCCTTTGCCCCTCTCGCGCCCCACCCCCTTTTGCTCGTGTGCCTCAGTCAAGAAAGGCCCACGTTAGCAGGAGGCTCCTGGCTCCCCTGACCAGGTCCAGGGATCATGTCAGCACAGCACAGCTGATCCCCCCCGTGGCGCAAT
Organism: Gekko japonicus; assembly: GCF_001447785.1. Taxonomy (NCBI): domain Eukaryota; kingdom Metazoa; phylum Chordata; class Lepidosauria; order Squamata; family Gekkonidae; genus Gekko; species Gekko japonicus. Next base: position 548,379 of record NW_015160849.1, on the reverse strand, counting down.
CATGCACCGTTTTGATCACACCTGAAGAAAACCATTTGGGACCCGTGAGAAGTTGATTACATGGGAGGTGCCCCCCTACACCCACACACACAAGGCAGTGGGTGGCTGGTCCGATCCCAAGCCGAAGTCTGGTGGCACCTTAGAGACTAACAGCCTTTATTCCAGCACGGGCTTTCACAAGGCGGAGCTCCCTTCCTCCGATGCAGCGAAGACGTGAACGAAAGTTCATGCTGGGGGCAAAATGGCCAGTCCTGAAGATTCAAGCCCGGCAGTGCTTTAAAGGCAGACCAGATTTCCAGGGTCTAGGTATTCGCGATCCCAAGCTCCCTTCGCCAGACACAAGCAGGGAGCTTTGACTCTCAAAAGCTGGTACCCTGGACATCCTGGTAGCCTCGACGGTGCTGCCGGGGGCTCAAATCTGGCTCTTCTACAGCAGACCAACACGACTACCCACCCGCTAGCCTTTAAGGCGCCACTGGACTTCTGTTTTGTTCTGCTACACCAACACTGCTTCTTTTTTTATTACTGCCATCCCGACATAGCTGACTTACGGCAACCCCCCTGGCGGGGGTCTCCAAGGCGGGAAGAGAGGTTCAGAGGGAGTATGCCATCCCCTGCCTCTGTGTCACAGCCCTGGTCTTCCTTGGGGGGTCTCCCACCCAAATACTCGCCAGGGCCAACCCTGCTTAGCTTCCGAGATCTGACGAGTTCGGGCTAGCCTGGGCCATCCAGGTCAGGGCAATAACACAGCCGCCCCTCTGGAATGATCTGATTCACCCGAGTGATTCTGTTGTTCCAACGATACTAAGGCAGCATCAGATCCAGCTATGGGGAAATCACAAACTGTGATGCATGGATACCCTACACACACACACACACACACAAACACAAAACAGTTCCTTAAATGGCATTTCACAGAAGTAGAACATCATATCTAAGAAGTAAAATTCAGTTTCTGCATAAGGTACAATTTCCAATGAAATACCCTGCATTGAGCATTTACAAAATTTTACTGCGTGTAAAAGCAGCAGCCAGTAAGAATTTTGCCATTGGTTCAATTATGTTTTCCTCAGTGCTATTTAACAAAAATGACAGGAAAACCTGAAACACCGCCTATAATTGGTGATAAAATAGGTTGCCTAATGCCAGAATAATAGCAACATTCAAACAGCACATGGTACACTGTTTCAATAGTTTTGCCAATAGTTTTACCTCCCTGAAATTGCGGAGGGTAAAACATTTAGCCTGGCCAGTGAAAAAATTCTGTGCAATTTTGGAGATTGCAGTTGGGAAAAATAAGTGGGCGGGCGTCCCACAATGGGGAATATCCCATGGTTCCGGGGGGAACAAGTCTTATTGGCTGCATTATACAAGTTCCACAACTCTGTCTCCCATAATCTGCTCTTTGTTTTGTGAAGCACCTCTGTTTCTGAAAGCATCAGCATAGAATCGAGATATTCAAGGATCTCAATTTTTCTTCCCTATGATGGCAAGCTAAGGTGAACCCTCAGTCTCAGTTAACATCTGATAGCTATAGCTGGTGGAATCGGAAGATAACCTACACTAGAAAGCCTGACCCACTCTGGGCCAAGCAGCTAAGAATTTAGGGAGCCACATCCAGTGTAAAACTGTGCCATCAGAAGGGATGCTCATGAACTTCAAACAACATATCCCCTCATCTAGGGCAACGCAGCCCGTGCTTTCAAGAGGTGCAAAGAGTCGGCGAGATCTGACCGTTCACCGTGCTTCAACCAATGCACACACTATCGTACGAAAAACTCCCAGAACAAGGAATGCATCTCATAATACTGCATAACACTTTAATTGGCTATACCAAAAAAGAGCATTCATAATAATCCACGTCTCTGCTCCGTTGCCTACGGAGGGAACCTGGGCACAGCTTCTCTTCTACGCAAGGCCTGCTATAGCTGTTTTAATAAATACATTTGGAATCTAAGGGATTTCTCGCTTTCATAGATAATCAACAATCCTTTAAAAGCCATTTCTGGGATGAATATTCCTGCACCCTCGGGAAGCTATTAGGGCCTTCCCCCCAACCCCGGGGGGGGGGGGAGCGTGGTGGGACACAGAGTTTGCCAGATGTTTGTTCATAGAATGGTCTGCATCTATTAGGGCTGCCAATTCTGGATTGGGAAAATTCCAGGAGATTTGGGGACACAGTCTGGGAAGGGAGGAGTTTGGAGAAAGGAGGGAGACCAGCAGGGATGGGGCATCTTCTCCAAAGGAATGGATCTCTCTGTATTATGAAGATCAGCTGTAATTCCAGGAAAACTCCAGGCCCCACCTAGAGGTTGGCCACCGTAGTAGTTATGGATCCCTACCAACCCCTAAAATCCACAGGGTCTTCTTAAAACATTTACAACCTTAAGCAGGTTTATTCCTCCTCCAGTGTCGTGTCGTGGTTAAGAGGGTGGACTCTAATCTGGGAGAACTGGGTTTGATTCCCCACTCCTCCACACGCACCTGCTGGAGTGACCTTTGTTAGCCAAATTGCCTTGAATTATCAATTAGTCTAGGGGAGGTTATGATTATTAATTGGCAATAGGCAAATTAGGGTTCACACCAATGTATACAGAAATCCCACCTTTACTGTAAGCACCAGAACAGACACAGAGACTGTATTCAGTAAAATATGATGTCTTTTTACTGGAGGATATGTATCATTCAAACAATACACACACACATTTATACTTATACTAAGAAATAAAGATAGATAATTATCACATTTGCATGAGCAGGACATTCGTTGGTTGGGCAATATTTACCTGTCTTCATTAGTTGAGCCGTTCCAATGGAAGAATGGAGGGGTTTAGAAATAGAAAATGGGGAACACGTGCTCTGAACCGGCAGAACCACGTGGCCTCTAGCTGCAGACTAGAGTTTAAAGATGGAGGTAGGGTATATTATGGATAGCAAGCTGGACATAAGAGGGTTAAAGCTTCGATAGAGTTCGTGGAGAGGGTAAGAGAGAGACAGAGACCATGTGGTCGGTCAGCATCTTTTATAACGTGGTGTGGGGGGGGGCAGGCTAGGTTGGCCACATTCCCCTGTGGCACCTTCTGTTAGTCCATCCCATAAAGCATACTATTGGCTGGCTGGAAGAGGGGAGGGGCCTAAGGAGTGGTCAATATTGAGAGCTAGAAACTTAGGCTGAGGAGTGATTGAATCATCAGGCTAGGGCTATTGTCTCTTGATGGCTCTAGCCGGCTTGCTGATGGGTGAGCAATTAGTTGCTATTCAACCATGAATAGAGTCTCTTGATTAGATTTGTAGGTAGCTGGAAGAGGGGGAAAAGGGGTTGCCTACATGTGCTGGAAGAAACTCCTAATGGCGTCTGGAGTTCTCTGTCCTCATGTTTTCCATGGCATGGCGTCTGAGGCTGTGTACAGGCTTATGGGACTGCTTCATCTCACAGCAGGCGAGATGGCAGGTGACTCTGGACCATCACTGTTGTAGCAACGCTAAAGGAAGGTGTCCCTCTTTCAGGTGTGCAGTCTCAACAGGTATCCCATACAGTTCATTAAAACACATTGATAGGCTTGCATGGCAACACCTTGGGGCAGTTTTAAGTTTTCGCTGAGCTGTTCTCTCAGGAGCAGTTCTCGAAAGAGCTCTCTCAGGCTCACCTACCTCACAGAGTGTCGGTTGTGGGGAGGGGAAGGGAAAGGAGATGGTAAGCCACTCTGAGACTCCAACGAAGGGCGGGGTATACATCCAACCACCACCACCACCACCTCCTCCTCCTCCTCCTCTTCTTCTATCATCCTATTGAAGTTCACTGAATCCCATCAAAGTCTACTCAATAGAGCTTACTCCCAGGAAAGTATTCCTCAGATTGGATTTTGTAGACAGGGCGAGGCACTCAGGGATATGAGGGGCATGAAGTCTTGACTGAGGTGCAAGGAGATTTCCAAATTTTTCTCCATCCAAATTTGTTCCTGGTTTATGGAGTTCGAAATAATCTGATCTTTTTTCCAGAGATGCAGAAAATGGATGCATGAGGCATTTTTAATGCCAAACTTTTATCCAGAGCACCAGGCATGTTTGGCCGTCCAGCACTTCCAGTCCCTTCCATTTGTTGGTTCTTTTGCCAACGCAGCAGTGGATGTGAGCACACACAAACAGACACACAGATCTTGATGCTATCACATATACAGTCACATCAAGATTACTTGGTGTGGCGTCCTCGTTTATTGGGTCAGGCTGAACTCTCTTGCTCATATAGCCACACAGGCTGAACTTTCTCTCTCATAGCCACACAGACTAAACTAAACTTCAACTGCTTCCTCTGTCGTACAGACTTTCACAAAAACTCTCCACATTCGTTTCTTCAAGAACACAGAATCACCTCAGAGACATCTCTCCTCCCACACTCTCAGTCATCAGCCAATCCCGGATCCTAGTCTGACAGTCTCAGTCAGCTGCTGCCCCCAAGCCCTTTGCGGGCACAGAAGGGAACAGGGTCTCCTACAACATCTGCCTGCCCCACGCAGTCACTGCATGAAACCCTTGGGCTGGGCAGAGCCTGGGTAAGCGCAAGCAGCCTGGTCTCCTACCCTGGGTCTCGTGAGAGCTGCGCAGCTGTCTCAACCTCAGTCCCGAAGTCCAAAAAGTAGGGACCCGGACCAGGATTTGGACCCAGAGTAGGGATGCCGGCCTCCAGGTTGGGCCTGCAGATCCCCCGGAGTTACAGCTCATCTCCAGACTACAGAGATCAGTTTCCCTGCAGAAAATGGATGCTTTGGAAGGTGGACTGTATGGCACTGTACCCCACTGAGGTCCCCGTCCTCCCCAGGCTCCATCCCCAAATTCCAGCCCGGCAACTCCACCCTCCTATCCGTTGCCGGGGGCTGGGGGGGACCTGGCAACCCCATCCCAGACTGAGACGCCCGTGACAAACATTTAAAGGAACACACATCAAAACAAGAAGTCATTACACTTGGTTTGAAGTGTTTCATCTAACTCCAGACCAGGAGTTGGGAAGATTCAAACAAAGGGCACAGATTCAAACAAAGGGCACAGTTAACCCCTGCAACAATAAGAGAGCCACAAGGTTCACCCCTCATGGGTTGGTGAACTTTAGAAATTAATTGATTTATTTGCTTTGTATATGCCCCACCTTTCTCTCCAATGGGGACTTCAAGGTGGCTTATGTAATTCTTCCATTTATTCCTCACAACAACAACCCTGTGAGGCAGGTCAGGCTGAGAGTGTGTGACTGGCCCAAGGTCACCCAGCGAGCTTCCATGGCACGAGTGGGGATTAGAACCTGGGTCTTCGGGATCCTAGTCTGACAGTCTCAGTCAGCTGCTGCCTCCAAGCCCTTTGCGGGCACAGAAGGGAACAGGGCCTCCTACAACATCTGCCTGCTCCACGCAGTCACTGCATGCTAGGCAGGCCCTGGGTAAGCGCGAGCAGCCTGGTCTCCTACCCTGGGTCTTGTGAGAGCTGCGCTGCGGTCTCAACCTCAGTCCCAAAGTCCAAAAAGGAGGGACCCGGACCAGGATTTGGACCCAGAGTAGGGATGCCGGCCACCAGGTTGGACCTTCATATCCACCTGAGTTACAGCTCATCTCCAGACTACAGAGATCAGTTTCCCTGCAGAAAATGGAAGCTTTGGAAGGTGGACTGTATGGCACTGTACCCCACTGAGGTCCCCGTCCTCCCCAGGCTCCATCCCCAAATTCCAGCCCGGCAACTCCACCCTCTTATCCGCTGCCGGGGGGCGGGGGCCGGACGGACCTGGCAACCCCAGCCCAGACTGAGACGCCCGTAACATTCCTGATGCTGGGAAAGATTGAAGGTCAAAGAAGACGGGGACGGCAAAGGATGAGATGGTTAGACAGTGTAATCGATGCAACGAACATGAAGTTGAGAAAGCTTCAGAGGACGGCGGAAGACAGGAGGGCCTGGCGTGATCTTGTCCATGGAGTCGCAAAGAGTCGGACCCGACTGTGCGACTGAACAACAAAAAATATTTTATTTCGCTTATGTTAGTTATGGGGAGAGGGCCAAGGGGTACGAGAGGCAGTAACACCCCTCTGGGATTCTTACCCCACCACGCTTCTGGCTTTGGCGATTTCACCAGGAATTCCCTAGGTTGAGTGTTCCCAACCTTTTTGAGTTGGCGGGCACCTTTAGGGATCTGACACAGGGTGGTGGGCATAACCCCAAAATGACAAGGAGTGAGGCTATACAAACTGCTTAAGAATACTTCCTTGTGCTCACGCAAATATACGTATTGAGCTAGTCAAGCGATACGCATCTGGCAGATCTCCCCTGGCCAATCAGAAGATCTGCTGGCCCCACCCACTTTCTGGAAACACTTGGTGGGCACCTTTGTGCCCATGGGCACCACGTTCGGGACCCCTGTCCTAAGAACTTTCAAGGACATCTTCATAACCATAAGGACTAGCAACTTGTCTTTTTCTCACAAACAGTACAGATGATTGGATTTTTGCACAATAATATTTTTTTAAAAAATATTCGACACTTCAGGAAAATCAGTTACGCACTCCCCACCTGCCTACAGGTTCAAAAGCAAAAGGAGGCAGAAATGACAGAAGGAGAACAGGGCACAGTGGAACGGAGGAGATTTTCAGAGTGAGGGAAAGCTGCTGTTTAAAGACTTGAGACAGTTTAAGGCTGCCAGGAGGGAAAGCCTTCCTCGGGAACAGAAGCGGGAGCGTGAAAAGACAGGAACAGGACACAGAGGGAGAGATCTTACACTTGGTGAGTAGATGGGTCCCAGGATAATAGAGGCGATGCCGAGAGACACTGAGCAAGAAAAAAGAAAATGGGTAGCGAGAGAATGTAAGTGTAGTAGAGATGGGACTATAAAGATCTTCTCCTTTTTTGATTATTCATATTTCCCTGGTTTTCATAGATTTATTCTTAAATGACATTTTATTGGGATGTAATGAAGGCCTGTTATATAGAAGGCCTCTCTTCCTTGTAGGTAAGGGTGTTTTTCCAGCTGATGTTAACAGACAAGACAATAACATTCTTTTGGTACAGAAGAAGGTAGAAGGTTCATGGTTCTAATTGTTTAGGTTATAACTTCACAGTGTCTGGGTCAAAAAGGATTTTTGACTTGGCATCAGAGAAAAACACCTTTGTTTGGGTGAGAACAAGCCTTGGCCGATACGACTCAGGTCAGGTCAAGTAAATACGTGACACTATCGTATAGACACACCTTTCTTACATTGGACCCATAAGGAGATTTTCATTTAAATGTTGTTTAATTTTCCGTAACCAATTATGCCTTCTGAATATTATTTTCATGATGATGATATGATATGATGATGTCATCTTAAGTATTAAACTTCATGTATTTCCTGATTGGGCTCAGAAAGCAGTCAACTTTGATGGGTCCTTTGGCCTAACTGTTTTCCGTGTTTGACTACAACTAAATACAAGATCTTCCTCCTCATTTTGACTTCAATCTTCTATTTTTGACTGGATATTAAGTTGTACAACATAAGGAAGGAGCAGACGTGGAGGGTGAGCGTGGTACAGAAACGGAAACCCGACAAACCTCAAAGAAAGGAGAGAGAGAAGGAACTGATTGGATTCTGTTAGGGTTCCTAGACCCTTGCTGGGGGCAGGGGATCCCCCACTTTTGGGGAATGCTTCCTCCCTGCTGGCCAGGTGGCCAGTGGGAGGAAATCCGACCCCCAAATTATTTTTTTGGAACCACTTCTGGTAAAACTGGAAGTGCCCGGCCCGATGTGCTGACGTCACCTGGAAGCGACCATAGAGTTTGCCCAAATACCAGAGCATCACCCCCAGATGTCCCCGACCTGCCTACGTCACTTCCAGGTGATGTCAGCCTGTCGGGGCAAGCACTTCCGGTTTTACCAGAGGTGGCCCGAAGCCACTTCCGGTCTCCCGAGAGTGGGACAGGAGCCACGCGCTGGCCAGATGAGTGCACCTGGCAACCCTAGATTCGGTGGATCTATTCTACTAGACTCCATCTCGTCTACTGGAATGGATCCAGGGTTATCCAACCCAGAGGCATGAACAGAAAGTGAAAAGGGGTAGTGGAGAGATAGGAATGGAACCCAAAAAAGACATTCATATGTGCTGTCACGTCACCATCTACTTCTGGTGACCCCAGCGAGGGGCTTTCGAGGCAAGTGAAAAGCAGGGTTGTCTGCCAATGCCTTCCTCTACAGCAGAGGTGTCAAACTCATTTGTTACGAGGGCCAGATCTGACATATATATCACTTTGTCGGCCGGGACACATGTGCCATAAAATGTACTGCAAGGTACTGGAGATATCAGCTTTATAAAGATGATTTCAGATTCCGAATGGCAATAGGAGACATGATTGGATTAGGTGTGATATGCAGGGGGGTGGAGATATCAACATTTGTGTGATATACAGTGGCGTGGAGATATCAGCTTTGATGATGACAGGAAACCTAGGTCTCAATTTGGTATGGGAGGATTCAGTACAAGAGGATGCAAAGAATAAATGGAAATAAATCCAAAGAAGTGAGCAGTGACTAAAAGCACATACCCTACCACAATTCTGTTAGTCTTTAAAGGTGCTACTGGACTTTTAGTCTTTCAACCACTATTAGAAACCACAACATTAAAAAAATAGTGGGGGAACATTTTAACCTTTCAGGGCATTCAGTTCTCTGAAAAAGAAATTTCAAAGGGAGATTAGAAAGAGAGACTGCTGAATTGCAACTGATCATGATGCTCAAGACAATGCAAACTCATGGACTGAACTGAGACCTAGGTTTCTTCTCTCATTGCCAATGCCTGCTCTTGTCTTTTGGCATCTGAAATCACTTCACTCTCCAAGATATAAGGATAGAGGGAATCACATTCCAGCTGTATCTGAGGAAGTTGGCAGTGATTCATGAACACTCATGCCCTGCCACAAATTTTGTTAGTCATTAAGGTGCTGTTGTACTCTTCCTCCCTTTCACTAATAATGAATATAAGTTGTGCTTTTAGGTCTCTCCCCTCCCCCATCTGTTAGAAATGGTAAGGGGCATCTCTCCAAGTGCCATGAGATGGACTTTCTCTCTCTCTCTCATACCTGGAATAAAATGTTTTTTGGTCTTAAATGCAGGACTCTTCCCCCACATACCTGGAATAAAATGTGTTTGACTCTTAAACACAGGACTCTTCCCCCTGCATACCTGGAATAAAATGTTTTTGGGTCTTAAACACAGGACTCTCTCTCTCTCTTTCTGGCATGCTCCCTCTAGCTCCCTCCCTCCCTCTCTCTCTCTGAAGAAAAAGTGTACTTACACCTGGAATGAAATGTGGCTGGTCTTCTTAAAAGTCTCCTGC
>NW_015160849.1:519438-538528 GCF_001447785.1 Gekko japonicus | reverse complement strand
AAGTACCACAAAAAGGCATGGGACAGAGTCACTAGACACGTCACTCCAATACTGCACTCACATTGCCCAGCTTTCAACAAACATGCACATTTCTCAGTGTCCCTTCCATACTCTCGCACAAATCAGGCAGCACGTCACCCTAGCTATCTGCCACATTGTCTTAATTTAAGACAGCAAACAGACAGTCACATTCCACCAAGTCTGGGAATAAGACCAATAAATCCTAGCACTGTAGCCAGCCATGCTGGCTTCACAAAAATTTACAACAGCCTTCCCCGTATATCAGAAGATGTCAGTGAAGTTTTTTTTTGTTTATTTCCAAGTTCAGAGAGATACGTATATTCTGTTCAACGAATTCGACTGTTGCAGGGATCAACTTGGTGGCACAGCAAACAACTGGCATCGAGATGAGTTGGATTTCCATTCCCTGCTTTTCTCCCCTGAACAGTACCCTGAGCTTTAAGTCCACTGCAGGAGTGTTTGGGATCCGTGGATCACCACTGTTCACCATTCACAACAGCTGACGACCCAGGCCAATCGGAAGGAAGCGGTGAAGGGAAACATGGGGTCAGGGGGAATAATTCAAAATGTGTGGGTTGAATTCCTCTCAAACCTGACAGTCCTATATTTAGGCACTTTATAATATATGGTTTACAGCTTGGCTCTGCAGGTCATAAGAGCCAGTCTACAGCTCTATAGGTATGAAAAGTGATTAAGAATAACACTATGTAAATGTTTAGCTGGATTTTTCATTGGTTCTACAACTTTGATGAATTATATGTTTTATTACTGGACCAACGAGGATGAACTATGTTTATGCGGTGTATAGTAATTTGTAGTTAATATTATACTGGAAGAAATCCATAATTAATTTACTATTTCATGTATGGTCATTGTGATGTGTCTAAGATTGTAGTTGTCTTGTCTCTTCACTGATGCTTGAAAACCAATACATATATTGCACACTAAAAAATAAGAGCAAGTGGACAGAGCAAGAGCCAATAAGGAAAAGAGAAAATGCCCGGAATTACCCACTGTTTATTGTATATGTGAAGAAATGCCCTCCACTTTGGGCTACATAACGTTATTGGGAGTTTGGGGGCTGCAAAACCCCGAATTCATTCCAAGAAGTTTCTCTGTTGCGGTGGCTCGAGTGGTTAAGACGCCGAACTGCAGGCTGTGGAAGGTCGGTAGTTCAGCAGTTTGAGACCTGAGTGTGCCGCATGACGGAGTGAGCTCCCGTCTCTAGTTCCAGCTCCTGCCAACTTAGCAGTTCAAAAGCAAGAAATTGCAAGTAGATAAATAGGTACCACTTCAGTGGGAAGGTAACAGCGTTCCGTGAGCCTTGGTGTTTAGTCATGCCGGCCACATAACCACAGAAATGTCTTTGGACAGCACTGGCTCTTCGGCTTTGAATCGGAGATGAGCACCGCAACCCTAGAGTCAGATTCGACTGGCTTTCGAGCAAGGGAACCTTTACCTTTACCTTTAATATGACAAGAAACAGGACAGAAGTTAATTCCTCTAAAAAAACCCCATCCGATTAATGGCTCTCACACGCACCCATTCAGGTTTTATTCTCCAAATACTTTCAGTCCATAAAGCATAATCAAAGGGCCATCTGAAAGAAAAGAAAAAAACTCCAAATTCACATACAAGCTAAGGGGGAGGGGAAAGAGGTCAGGAGCAGTGGGGAAATAGGTACCACTTCAGTGGGAAGGTAACAGCGTTCCGTGAGCCTTGGTGTTTAGTCATGCCGGCCACATAACCACAGAAATGTCTTTGGACAGCACTGGCTCTTCGGCTTTGAAATGGAGATGAGCACCGCAACCCTAGAGTCAGATTCGACTGGCTTTTGAGCAAGGGAACCTTTACCTTTACCTTTAATAGGACAAGAAACAGGACAGAAGTTAATTCCTCTAAAAAAACCCATCCGATTAATGGCTCTCACACGCACCCAGTACTTCAGGTTTCATTCTCCAAATACTTTCAGTCCGCAAAGCATAATCAAAGGGCCATCTCAAAGAAAAGAAAAAGTAATACAGTGCTTTCTGTAAACAAGATGGTATTTGAGTGGTTTTGATGGTATCAGTCTCTGTTTTTATGAATTTTACCATTAAAGCTCACTCCACACCAAGAATATTTTTTAAAAAATTATTTCCCTTTTTCTTTTGGAGTGATATGTATGTAGAATGCATTAAATAAACTTAACTTTAAAAAAGAAAAGAATCCAAGGGCCATCTCAACCTCCTAGAAGGGATGTAACACCCAAAAGGGGGGAGAGAGATGGGGAGGCCAAATGCTACATTCTCTTCCTGATTCCCAGGAAGAGAAGGACTAACCTATGTCCCCTGGACACAAGGCAAGGGAATCTATTTTAGTTGTCCATTTTTGGAGGTCCACTTTGGCTGATTCCATGCTGATGACCACCTTTTCCCATGTAAATCAATGATCCCCCTTCCCTCCAATGGGAACAATATCACAGACGAACAGAATTCACCCCTCACTCCCATTTGCTTGAGTCCAGGCTCATACCCAGGAGACAGCTGCTGAGCAGTTAATGGAAAGAACGCTGAAAGAGTCGCTGCTGCTGTTCACATTGGGGAGGAAAGCAGGACAGTTTAAGAGCATTTCCCTTCGTCTCAGGTGACATGAGATCCCAGGTTCAATTAAAATATGGACTGTATTAAAAAAAGTAATAATTGCCAACTAAGGCCATGGCTGAGCTTACAGTTGGCATGGCAATCCAGAGGGCCCCTCAATGCCAGCCTTCCTCCTTTTTTTTTTTTAAATGGTTAGGATTAATGGAGGATATTGCTACAGCTAAGTACTATACAAAGAAGTGGTAAGGAAAATGTTTATTTCAATATGGTTTTATTGGACTCAACGACCCATGAGACTCTCCATTAGGAAGGAATTTGCTCTCTCTTGCAACATAAAGCTCGTACCGGTGCCACAAGAACAGCTCGCAGTTTTTAAGTTGAGCTGCGGGGAAATCTCTGGCACTATGACCATCTGTTTTAAGCGGAACGGCTCCACGTTGGGCAATACCACCAGGAACGGAGGGAAGAAAGCTGAATAATCGTAACGAAAATCAAGCGAGGAATATTTTCTGAATGTGTCTAATAGCCCAATCTTTTTGGAATTCCTTCCAAGCGTCCAAATCTGTAGTGGAAGATGCATTAATGGATGCCTCAGAGTTTATCTAGTAAAATTTCTCTGCAAAAAAAATAGTATCATTCATTCAGCTACACCAGCACATACCAAGCCTGCTTTCAGATAATTAACAAAAAATGATCTAAGGCTGCTTCCACACTGGCTGTTTGGTCTGGACTGGAACCTATCAGGAAGCTGCAACTTAGTTTCATGGCACGTCCAGGCAGCTTCTGGCTTTCCTTACCCCAGTTTTTCTGTGTTCATTCCAACATCTGCTTTATAGAACTTTCAAACACACTAAACAATGCAATTTCAATCCACTTCAGCGAACGTTTGTGAGCGAATTTTGCCATTTCACACAGTAATATCCAGTTGCAAACTGCACTGAAAGTGGATTTAAAGTGTGTGTGAAAGCCCCCTTTGTGTGTGTGTGTGTGTGTGAGAGAGAGAGAGAGAGAGAGAGGGCTTTCACACACACTAAATAATGCACTTTCAATGCACTTTGCAACTGGATTTTACTGTGTGAAATGACAAGATCACTTGCAAGTAGGGGTCATTTCGTAGAAAAAGAGGTGCAGGAGCTTATTAGCATAACTCATTAGCATAACTTATTTGCATATACCACGCCCCCTGACATCACTGGAAGTGTGTCAGAAGGCAACACCCACTGCTCAGGCTCCACTGGACTGTTTTGGATGGCTAGCTATTGGGGGGGGGGAACGTGCAGATCTGTCCTTGCGGAGGAGGAAGAGCTTGTGCCTGAATAAAACTTGGTCTTAAAGGTGCCACTGGACTGTTTTGGATTGCTAGCTATGGGGGGGGGGAATGTGCAGATCTGTCCTCGCAGAGGAGGGAGAGCTTGTACCTGAAAAAAACTTGGTCTTAAAGGTGCCACTGGACTGTTTTGAACTGGGGGGGGGCGGGGGGAGCTCTGCAACTTACCTGGCTGCGTCTTGCTCTGACTGAGGGCTGCTGGGAGCAGGGGACGGGGCTTGTTGCATGTGCCCGCTCCTGTGCGCTCCTGCAGGAAATGACCCCTGCTTGCAAGCAATGCTCCCTCTAAGCTGTGGAGTCTTGTGAGCAAAAATTCTACTTTGTGAGCTACTGGCCATTAAAGCTGTGAGTGAATGATTTGGCCACTGCATAAATTAGTTTGCTCTGGAGCCATCCCTTCCTGAGCTAGGACAAAAGTATGTGAGCTGGAGGCTAAAAAACTGTGAGCTAGCTCACACTAACTCAGCTTAGAGGGAACACTGCTTGCAAGTGGTCACTAAAGTGGACTGAAATGGCATCATTTAAGCAGGTGTGAAAGCACCTTGTGTCTGTGAAGGGCCATCAAGTCACTTCCAACTTATTGTGACCCTGTGAATTAGCGACCTCCAAAATGCCATTATCATTAACAGCCTTGCTCAGGCCCTGCAGTTTGAAGGCCGCGGCTTCCGTCATCCCTTTATTATTCCCGTACCCTTCCAACTTTTCCTAGCATTATTGTCTTTTCCGGGGACTTCTGTCTTCTCAAACAGCTGCTTTACTTTGTGGAAAGACAGCAGCAAAGCTGGCCTAACCCTCGTGTGGATGGGGAAGTCTGGATCTTTCCTCATCCCACCCATGTCAGTGCCCTTTTCCTTGCCCTCGAACCCTGTGGGTGTCACTCCCATCCCAAACACCAATTGCTAGATCACGACACTGTAATAATGTTCTAACTACTTGCTTACTAGGTCTTCTGACTCCTCAGCTGCCAATTTATAAAGAAAGTAAATCCATAGCTCCTTGCGGTACACAGACACAAGGCGTATCTCCACAATGAAAAGGGCTGCCGCAGGGGATTACTGCAGAGATACTCACCACCCCGTGGAAGCCACACCGCTGCCACGCTTAAGCAGCCACTGCAGTGGCAATGGGGGGGGGGGACGGGACTGAAAACTACTGTCAGGTGGAAGACCCCCAAAAGATAGAAATCCCAAAGAAAACCTAAGAGGCAATTTTCTTGGAGCACACGATATACGCTTTAAAATCAGGGGTTCCCAACACAGTGCCTGTGGGCACCACAGAGTCAACCAATACCTTTCCTCCTGCGCAACAAGTATTTTTAGAAGGTGGGCAAGGCCAGGCGGGTCTTTTGCCCAGCAAGGCTTCTGATTAGCTATTCAGATTTTTCAAAACATTGTTTTTGGCAGCCGCTTCCACCACAGCACAAGGGTCTTCACTGTGTGACTGAAGGGACGTCGTGGCAGCCATTTTGTGGCAGGTTCCGCCTCATGCGGCGGCCATTTTGTGGCTGCCCCCACCCACCATGCTGTGTTAGAATCCCAAAGGACCCCGCAGCCTCAAAAGGGCTAGGGGCCTGTTTTAAATGATGCCCTTTCAAAAGCGTTACATCTAGCACTTGATTGCATATTCCTAACTTTTAAATGATTCCTCCCTTGCCATCGTCGTCCGTGTTTAGCATGACCGGGCCATCTTCCTAAACAAACATAGCAAAAATCCCACCCACTCCGCTCCCCTCCGTTCAAATTTTGCCATCCCTCCCTTGACACCCGCAACCGCCTCTCTGGCACCTCCTTGCCACATCTTAGCCACATCAACTCTACAATGAATCCACACCTCTCGTTATTCCAAAACTGGGCTTTTCCACCCAATCAGAGTTCATATAGCAGTGAACATAAATGTGAGCAATTGAAAACATACTTAAAATGGCAGAGTGGGAATTTGAACCTGGGTCTAGGGCTGCCAAATGCCCCCAGGGGGGCGGATTCCCCCCGCTTTTGAGCCCCGCTTTCTGCTCCCGCAGAATCGGGGCCCGGGGGAAACTCTTTGTTTTCCCCTCAAATGGCGTGGCCCCGCCCCCAGCGTGCGACGTCACTTCCAGGTGATGCGCACGCGGTGCGCGCACGAACGTTCCAGACACCGCACGTTCCAGACGCCCGCACGCATGTTCCAGGGTCACAAAACATATTTGGCAACCCTACCTGGGTCTCTCAGATGCTGATCTGACACTCTAACCATTATGCCACACAGAAACCCTGCAGTCCACATTACCAAACAGAAAGCGCAAATTGAGGTAACCACACCTGCTCACACTGCCGACTGGAAAAACACAGACTTGGATTGCAGACAGTGGCTCCCTTGGCCTGACAGTGGTGTTCATTTCAGGATACACACTGACAGTTTAATATGCAACCTGTTTAAAACACACCTAACCCATTCCAGCAAACTCTGTGAACAAAGGCAGTGATTTTATTTGCTGGAAAGCAATTTTCAGATCCATACTTTTGGATTCCTCTTTCCTTACAAAAGAGTGTTTTATTTTAACTATCTGACTTTTAAAACCCCAAAGGTTTTGTGTGTGTGTGTGTGTGCACATGCGCATGCAGAATTACTTTTACGCAAATCATATTAATTGCAAGTCTTTTGATGTGGTATAATCTCAGGGAGATGAGCCTTCCTGCAGAGTGCTTTAAAATGCAAATGCAGAGAATCGCTCTCCATTTTAACAAGAAGTTGAAAAGGCCCTACTTGGCACGTAACACCTAACCAATCTGGGTCTCGCACGGCTGTTTGATCCTCGCAGCCTCGGCACTCCTCATCCAAAGAGTGCGGCATCATTTATCAGAGACAGCCTCCACTTGGTACTCCCTTTCAAAGAAGCAGGAAACTGGGTCAACGGAGCTTCTCTCCCACGTAAAGGTTCTATTCCGTTAGGAGTATAAATGCAACACAGATGTAAGGCCTGTACACAGGAGAGGCAGCGAGGCAGCGGAAGAAGGCCCTGTGTGTTGCTTGTTACATAAATGTGCAAAAAAGTATCTTCTTTCCCTTCTTTTTATCAAGTGGTAAACCTCCCACCAGAAGAACCGCATTTGAAAACAACACTTGTTTTCAACAACGCTTGCCACATCAACAAACACTGCAGTTCTCAAAAATCATCTGAAAGGCTCTCTCCAACCTTGCCCGTGCTTAACAATAGCCCCAACACCCAGCAAGGTTATTCTGTGCCCTTTATCTCCCTGGGTGATAGTTAAGACAAACCCACTTGTCAGGGCCCTCGGTGATTCCTGTGGGGGGTTCCACCTGTTGCCGTGGTGACGCCGCGGTTCTATCCCAGTAGGCACGCTTATGGGGTGGGATGTCCTAGGCCGAGGGTCACGGGGTGTTGTGGGGGCGAGGACTGGAGGACCGCGGGCCAAAAAGGGGTCAGGAAAAGAGGGCCTCCGTTCGGGGGGGGGTCTTTGGGGAAGTTACGCCACCTCCTCACCCCCTTGGAGTCGGCTTCTGCTATTTTTGGCTCTGTCTGTCTCGGCTCCCTTCTCTCCCGCTCTGCCTCCTGCGGCTGCTCCTCCTCCTCATCGGCCCCCTCCCATTCCTTTTTATAGCTTTCCTCCTCCTTGAGCCAGCCCCCACCTGTTAGCCCCGCCTCCCCAAAAAACGGAAAGACACGGCTCCACCCTCACCGGCCCCTCCCCATCTCTGTGTGCCTGTTGAGCGCTCCTTCGGGTCTGCCCGGCCATGCCTTGGTGCTTCCCACCCGCTCCACCGTCAGCCCCGGCTCCTCTCAGCCCTGTCCTGCTGCCAAGTGCTCCTTGTCCCGCCCCCAGGGCCTCCATTACTCCTGGGTGCAGGCCCACCCTTGGCTGCCGCCCTGCCCCGGCCCGGTCGCTCCGGCACAGTGCCGCCGGCTTGGGTCCTCCCTCAGGCCAAACTTCTCTGCCCTCCGCCCTCGGACCGCCGCCTTGCTGTCCTCTCCGCCAGTCCCCCCAAAGCTGCCGCTGCTCCTGATAAGTGCGTCGGGGTGAGCACTGTCTGTCGCGGGGGGTCGGGGCGTGTCGGTCTCCGTCTCCTGGCCATCCCGCCGGGAGTCCCGGAGGGAGCCAGGACACCACTGTATTTATTTACACATTTATTTCCTGCTTCCCCCCCCCAAGTAGCTTACATCACTCTCTTCTCCTCCATTTTATCCTCAAAACAACCCTGCAGGGTAGGTTAAGCTGACAAGGTCCAAGACCACCCTGCAAGCACCCATGGCAGAGTGGGGGATTTGGACCTGGGTCTCCCAGATCCTAGTTGGACACTCAAACCACATGCACTAGGGGCACTTTGTTTCCTGCATGTCCTACTCATCTTGCACAGTGAGGTTCTGAATGCGGGGCAGGGAGCATGATTTTCAAGCCCTGGCAAGATTATGTAAAGATCTAAAGCCAGCATCCTCTTTGGAACGGTGTACCATTAATTCATGGGAGGAAAAACGATGGCAAACCTAGACAGCATAATAAAAAGTAGAGACATCACCCTGCCAACAAAAGTCCGTGTGGTCAAAGCAATGGTATTCCCAGTAGTACTGTATGGCTGCGAGAGCTGGACCATAAGGAAGGCCGAGTGCCGAAGAACAGATGCTTTCAAATTATGGTGCTGGAGAAGACTCTTGAGAGACCCTTGGACTGCAAGGAGATCAAATCAGTCAATCCTATAAGAAATCAACCCTGACTGTTCCCTGGAAGGCCAGATAATGAAACTGAAGCTCACTGACTTTGGCCACCAAATGAGAAGGGAGCACTCACTGGAGAAGACCCTGATGCTGGGAAAGACTGAAGGTCAAAGAAGACGGGGACGGCAAAGGATGAGATGGTTAGACAGTGTTATCGAGGCAACGAACATGAAATTGGGCAAACTCTGGAGGACGGCGGAGGACAGGAGGGCCTGGCATGATGTGGTCCATGGGGTCGCGAAGAGTCGGAATCGACTGTGCGTCTGAACAACAACAACAACATTAATTCTGTAGTGGTGGTGTGGTGGTAGTGGAAAGTGCCACCATGTCACAGCTGACTTATGGCAACCCCGTAGGGTTTTCAAGGCTTTCAGGGGTGGTTGGCCATTGCCTGCCTCTGCATAGCAACCCTGGACTTCCTTGGTGGTCTCCCATCCGAGTATTCACCAGGGCCGACCCTGCTCAGCGTCCGAGATCTGATAAGATCAGTCTATCTTGGGCCATCCAGGATTAATTTTCCTCTCAATCTGCGATGTGATCCAGATCTGAACAGGGCCCATGCATACCTGGGAACCACAGAAGTCCCAGAACCCACAGTCTTGCAGCTCCTTAAAAACTATCCTGTTTTTATACTAGTGCAGGTTTTTGTGGACCAGTGTCCATTTTTCTTCACTGGTCATGGGAAGTGTCGTCAAGTCACAGCCAACTTATAGTGACGTTCAGAGGTGGTTTTTGCCACTCACAAGACCACAGCTTGGAGGGAGCATTGGTGGTCTCCCATCCAAGTACTCACCAGGGCTGACCCCGCTTAGCTTCCGAGATCTGGCTAGCCTGTGCCATCTGGATCGGGGCTTCCAATTCTGTAGAGGTATTTATTTCCCTCATTTATACCCCACCCCGCGTTCGAAACCCAGCTCTATCAACCCAGGCCAGCCAACTCCCGTGTAAATGGGAGTATCTAGCTGGGGTCAGGAAAAGACCTTGACCGACCCTGCCCCTGCCCCTAGCCCCACCCCGGGGACAGGGGGGGCATCTACTCCGATCAAAGGGGAAGCGTGCACAAGGCAGGTGCTTTGACGTTGCTGTGTTTTTTTTAATTGATTTCCCCCTCCCTCCCTCCCTCCCTCCTCCCTGATTTTGCTGGAATCGATCTTTGGATCATCGTACAGGTAGCTGTGAAAACTGCTTTTTGGATTCTTTAGAAGGCTTTGTGACCATTAGAAGGGCCGAAGGTGAAAATGGAAAAGCACAGTGGTAGAGAGACATTGGGAGCACAATGCTGGAGATAAAACTGAACGTTATTGTTGGGAACTTTATTTTATTTTTAATTTATACCCCTCCCTCCCAGCCAAGGCGGGCTCTGGGCAGCTTACAAACATCTCGTTAAAAATATAATTAAAACCCATCATAACATATAAACCTATAACATAAAATACCAATCATTTAAAATACAACTAAAACGCTGGACACCATTTGCTCTTATATCTTAGGAACAAATTTACTCCTCTGAGTTGCTTTGTCTGCTTTTTTAGTGAATGCCAGACTTTATTCTCCGCTACTCATGCATTCCTAGTACTATCTGTTGTGAGTTTTTATGGCCCCGTTTCACTCACTGTCCGTATCACGCTCGCTCTCCTGCCTTGATAAACCATTTAATCTGTTTCTGTTAAGCTAGCTTTAAACTACCGAGTCCATTAACCAGCCATTGGGAGGCCTGAGTCGGAGTGCATTTTAACCCTCCCCCCCCCCCGCAGGGGACTTCCAACCTTTCTGAGCCTGCGGGGGGGGGCACCACGTGGGGGACCCCCGCCCCAGCCCCGTTTCCCTGATTTAAGCAAGGAGCCCAACCGAGAAAAAACAAACAGCTGCCCATTGACTGTTTGCATGTTTTCTCCAGGGAAGAAACTGTTGGGATTTGGGAGTTTGAAATCCGGAGAGAGGCAGAGGAAAGATTAACCAATCCTTCCATGACTTAATTCCACTCTCTCTCTCACACACACACACCCAGATCCAAACTGCTTTTAACTTTGGAAGCAAATCATGAGGCAGGCAGGCCTTCTGCGTATCACCTACAGCGTTATACCCTTCAAGCACAGCAAAAAAAGGCCTCTGCTGCAGACTCACGGAGGCACTGGCTTTCAGCAACAGATTGATCGCTGTCATGCTCCCGGCTGATGGACTAGAGCCGAAGGTAATTAGACAGGCAGGCGGGGATGATCTCCCGGAGGAGACGGCCCAACACGGATGCTGACTGGGGTCATCTGACCCTGACATGATACGAGGGGATTAAGGGAGGAAACTTCTCCAGGGACGCTTCCCTTTCTCTTTAGCTAGAAGGAAGGCCGGGAATTGATTAGACTTGCAAGAGTCAATCCTCAACAGAGCCAAGGCAGATTTCTCATTATTCTACATGTGGTTTTCGCTCTTCCTTTTTTGCAAGAAGCGTTAAGATTAAAAAAAAGTTTTCAGAGCATAAGGTGGGATCCAACCCTGTTGTTGGCCAGCCAGAAGAACTGGTTGACAGGATGCTGGACTAGGTGGACTACTGGTGTGATCCAGCAGGGCTCTTATGTTTTTAACCTTAATGAGCCAGTTTGGTGTCGTGGTTAAGAACGCGGACTCTAATCTGGGAGAACCGGGTCTGATTCCCCACTCCTCCACATTAGGGCTGCCAAGTCCCCCGGGGGGGTAGGGAAACCCCCGCCTGGGAGGCCTGTTCCCCGGCGCCGCTGGATCAGGCCCCGGGAGGAACCCCACCTCAAAGCACGTCACACAGAAGTGACTTAAGCACGTCCGGGACGTTGGGGGCGGGGCCACAATCATCCAAGGGAAAACTCTATGGTTGTCCCTCAGATGATTTTGGCCCCGCCCCCAATGTCCCGGACGTGCTTACGGCACTTCCGTGTGATGTGCTTGCGGCGCGCGCGAAGACTCCCGGAGCAAGCCAGAACTCCCCCGCTCCAGGAGAGGTGAGTACTTGGAACCCTACTCCACATGCAGCTGCTGGTGTGACCTTGGTTCAGTCACAAGTTCTCTCAGAGCTGTTCTCTCAAGGACAGTTCTCGAAAGAGCCCTCTCAGCCCCACCTACCTGACAGGGCAATGCTCTAGCACTTACACAGAAACTCAATAGAGTTTGGGGGCAAGTATTCGAGCACCGCATGGGCGCAATGCCAGTGCTTCCAGGTTACGCCAGAAGTGATGTCATCACACAGTAGCAAAGATCTCCCCCCCCCCGTGCAGCGAATACCCACCTCCCCTTTTCTCCTTCCTGTTGCCAGGCGATGCCCGGGAACACGACTGCCCCGTCCCGATATTCCTTGCTGCCGTTCAGCCCTGTCTTTGAGTTTCTCCAAGTGAACATGGGTTTGATTTCACAACCCCTCCCTTTACAAAGGAAATTCCTTCCCTCCGGTATCTATGGAGCGAGATGGTGTGGATGAGGACCAAGGGGGAGATAAGCCAGAACTCTGGCTTAACCAGGATTCTTAGCCAGCTTAGCAGAATCACAGTCAAGGAAAGAGATGGGATCTAACCAGATCTCTTTCCATTGACGCTGGGAAGACTTCCAGTCGTTTTAAAAGCCATCGTGCAAAGAAAAGGAGACTGCAAGTCGCTGCCGAACTGAAAAATCTTGCAAGAGTCCAGGAGCACCTTAAAGACTAACAAAATTTGCAGCAATGTAGGAGCTTTTGTGACTCACAGCTCACTTCTTCAGATACAAAATTTCTGTTAGACTTTTAGGTCTTGCTTTTCTCTACTGCTACAGACAGACTAACATGGCTACCAATCTTGCAAGATCTTGAAACTGCTTTTGAAACCTCAATATTTGACAACATTCACAGAATCAAAAAACCATAGAAGTCTTTATAAATCCAAATGTACAACTCCTGTCCTCAAACCCCACTTTTGGTGCATTCACACAGAACAACAGTCACCTGTTCCAAGTCATTCAAAGCCTGGGTGACACCCTGCCACCAACGCAGGCTTGCCAACGGAACTCCCAGGGGGCAACAACTGTGGGCGCCTCTTCTATCAAGCCCTGGTTGGGTGGTTGCAGGACCAGAATGTCAGGGCTGGCCTGCCCAGAAGTAGTTTTGTAAGGTAAACCAGACACAGGAAGGTCAGCTGGCAAGATAACAAAATGGGGGAAATGCCAGGTGATAGGTCTGGTTTTATTATCAGACAAAGCCCCTACGCCAGGGGTGTCAAATAGAAGGCCCAGGGGCCGGATCCAGCCCGTCCAGGGCTCTTATGGGGCCCGCGAGCAACTGATGCAAGGGAGGGAATGCTAGGTGGGGGAGTGGGTGGAGCCACTCCATTTTGGCTTCAGCGCAGCAGAACAACCTCGTCTGCAGCAGTCAAGCATCGTGGGAGCATCTGCCCAGGGCTGCACTGCCACCTCTCCAGTCCGCACGTGTGGGTTTTCCTCTGCAACCCCCTCCCAGCCCAGGGGGCCTTGGAGCTTACCAGCTGCTGCCCTTTATACAGTTTCTATCTCCGGTACCTGGCATTACGTTTTATGGCACCCGTGGCCCGGCCCGACAAGGTGACATTTATGTCAGACCTGGCCCTCATAACAAATGAGTTCGACTCCTCTGCGCATTTTGCTGTGCGGCCTTCGTCAGGGAATCCACACAGTTCTGGACCTGTCCACAGCAATTAAATTCTTACTGGTCAGCTGGCAAGATGGCATCAACTACCCCAAGATGTTTGGCAGCAAACATCATGAACACTACTTGTACATGCTCAGGTGGTAGAAAGCACCATCCAGTTGCAGCTGACGTATGGCAACCCCATAGGGTTTTCAAGGCCAGAAATTAGCAGAGGTGGTTTTCCATTGCCTGCCTCTGCGTAGCAACCCCAGACTTCCTTGGTGATCTCCCATCCAAGTACTAACCAGGGCTGGTCCCGCTTAGCTTCTGAAATCCAATGAGATCAGGCTAAGCCTGAGCCCCCCAGGTCAGGGCACCCCCCCCTTTGTTCCCCCCTCCCTTTCCGCTTCATAAAGGAGACCCCGTTTGGAGACCTCAGGAGCTACAGATGTGCCCTGAAGAACATTTGTTGGTGATGGATTCCTATTTTCTAGGCAAGGACAGGTTTCCCGAGCTAGCGGTAAATAAAACCCTGGACACAGCATACAAAGGACAGCAGTTCAAAGGTATTTCAAGAACCCAGTAGTTCCTGAGCTGACCAGAGGACTCCTGGATTGTTGGCAACCTTTTAAAATACCTCCACTGAACATGATATCCAGAGAGTATGACAGTTCTCCGGGCACACTCTTTGCAAGCCTGCATGGGGTGTACTCGTGCTCTACTATCCCTGCTGGCATTTAGCTGTTAATGCGCAACAGTAAACTCAACAATTAGGAAACAGCAGAGGAGTCGCGCCATCTGTTCTTTTGTTTCAATATCCTCCCCCCAAGAGCCGACCTCTGATGGTGCGCACCACACAGCTCTTTCGCAACCTGATGTTCTGGCTCCCCCCTGACACAACCTGGTAGGCAAATCAAATGCGCTCGATAATCTCTTCATAACAACGAGGAACTGGGGAGCCGTTTCGCGATTTAAATTTATTTAAGACATGCGCGGCCCCACCCTCCTGCTTAAAAGGCCATTAATAGCCGGCTTGTCCCTGGTTCAGACCACACACGATTATTCCTCCCGGGCATCATTATCTCGAGTCATCTCAGTGGCTACGAACGCTGACGGCCGGTTATAGGTATGGTTCATGCGCCTAGAGTGCAAGAAAGCTGTGCACTGTCTGTTCAGCCTGGATTGCTAAAGTTATTATGAGGTATATGTAAAACGAAAGTGTTCTGAAATACATGGCTTCTATGCTGGAACCCGCCCAAGAGCTGGCATTTCAACCTTCTGGTGAAACCCCCTCCCCTTAGATTGAAATGACACCTCAGAGAAATATCCCTCAAATCTGGAGGTTACCTTTATGTATTCATGTTAAGTATTTTACTACCTTTACATAAGAAGAGCCTGACAGGATCAGACCAGTGGCTAGGGTTGACAACCTCCAGGTGGGGTCTGGAGATCTCCTGCTATTACAACTGATCTCCCGACAATAATGATCAGTTGCCCTGGAGAAATGGAGGAGGAGGAGACTGGATTTCTACCCCGCCCTTCACTACCCGAAGGTGTCTCAGAGTAGCTTACAATCCCTTACCCTTACCCTCCCCACAGCAGACACCGTGTGAGGTAGGTGGGGCTGACAGATCTCTTTCGAGGACTGCCTTTGAGAGAACAGCTCTGAAAGAACTTGCAACTGACCCAAGGTCACACCAGCAGCTGCATGTGGAGGAGTGGGGAATCAGACCAAGTTCTCCCAGATTAGAGTCCACGCTCCTAACCACTACAACAAACTAGCTCTCAAAACCACTACACCAAAATGGCTGCTTTGAAGGGTGGACTCTATTGCATTGTATCCTTCTGAGGTCCCTCCACTCCCCAAACCCCACCCGTCCCAGGGTCCACCTCCTAAATCTCAAGGTATTTCCCAACCCAGAGCAGCAACCTTACCAGTGGTCCATCTAGTTCAGCATCCCATCTCATCCAGTGGCCTACCAGTTATGACATAGGACCAAATGCAGGGCATAGATGCCGAGGCCTTCCCTGACACTGCCTCCTTGGCACTGGTATTTAGAGGTTCACTGCCTCTGAATGTGGAAGTTCTCTTTGGTCACCATGGCTAGTAGTCACTGATAGACCTCTCCTCCATGAATCTTTCTAGTCCCCTTTTAAAGCCATCTCTGCCTCTGGCCATCACTACATCCTCTGGCAGCGAACTCCATATTTTAATCACTCGTGCTTATGAAAGTTTTCTAAGCAGTGTACAATCTATGTAACATCAGATTAATACATCCTCAGGAAAATACAAGTGAGAAACACCGCGTTCAATAGAAATCAGCCAGCAAATTTTCAGTCATAGATGAGTTTCACTGTTTGAGATCACTGTTTGGCACCAAACTGCCTGGCATCAAAAAGGGGCTCCTCACCAAAGGGCTATAAATGAGGAGGACAGACAAGACACCTTGGGGAGAGAACTGCCTACAGCAGGAGCAGCTCCTGGTAACGGCAAGGCTTGGCTCCACCTTTTGAGGAGGGCCTCAGTGACAGTGGGAGGTTTCATAGAGGAGCGGCTCATCCCTGAGGTACCTTAGGCCAGGCCCGTAGCCACGGCGTGCAAAAAGGGGCGGTGCCCCATAAATCATCTGTCACGCTCCTCCAATCACCATTGGGGGTTGGTGTGAAATCTGTTACAGTCTTTCAGGTGTAAATTTACTATGTAAAAAAGGAAGGCGCTGAGGTAAAAAGGTGTGAATCCTGTCATAAATCTCACAAGGGTGAATTCTCTGTGGAGTTAGCTGGGACAGAATGAGCCATTCGCAGGGCTGAAGAGTCCTGACTTTAAAAGCCTGCAGAGGTGGGGGGAGTGAGATCATGTTGGTGTAAAGCAGAGAGAGAGAGAGATTAAGGAATGAAGGGATTAAAAAGGTGTAGCAGACTCAGAAGAAAGTAAAGAAAAAGACAGAGAGAGCAGGATAGTGTTTCACAATAGTCCTGTAGAACTCTTATTCAGGGCTTTTTTGGTAGAAAAAGCCCAGCAGGAACTCATTAGCATAATAGGCCACACCCAA
This sequence comes from Gekko japonicus, assembly GCF_001447785.1. NCBI lineage: Eukaryota > Metazoa > Chordata > Lepidosauria > Squamata > Gekkonidae > Gekko > Gekko japonicus. The sequence continues at coordinate 522,243 of NW_015160849.1, read as the reverse complement.
CAGCAGAAACGAATTAGCATATTAGACCACACCCCTGACATCACAGCTAATTGGCATATTAGGCCACACCCCCATGCCTTCCCTTGGCTTGCCCGGGCACCCTGCGACTGCGGGGCACCCAGGCAAGTCAGCCCTTTGACTTCCAGGCCCCTCCTGGCCCACCTGCCTCGGAATCGCCGGGGAGGGGGGTCGCTCTCCAGGCCCTCCCTCTGTAGCCACACGCGCGCAGAGGTTTCGGCTGTAGGCGTGGCTAACTCGGAAGCCAGCCAGAACTCCATTCCTGTGCGTTCCTGCCCAAAAATAGCCCTGCTCTTATTGCTGGGGAAATTATTTTTGACAGAAAAGGGGACAAATATAAGGAATCTAGGTCCAGAGGTTAGTGAGCACAAACCTTCTTTCGTTAACATATGGGTGGGGTTGTGGGGTTTGTTCTGAAGATGGAAAGTTGCTGGGAGAGAATCCCACCTGTGGGCACATCAGGGATCATGCCACTGTTGCTTGACCCTCTGGGTGCATTCAGACGGGGGCTTTACATCGGTATAGGTGCCGGTTGCAATCGCTGTACTCACCGGCGTTCAGACAGCGAACATCTGCCTCCTGTCCCTAACCGATGTAAAGCCCTTTACACCGTTGCACTCTGCCACTAGGTCCCAAGTGGTGGTATACTGAGTGCAACGGTTGCTTCCGATGTACTCCGGTGTCTGATCGCTCTCCACCGGTGCCTAGCCATTTCCGTCGGAAGCCTGAGGCTTCCGGTTTTCCCCCGCCATTTTTTTTTAAACAGAGCGATATGCGCTTGGGCGAAGCTTTGCCTTGAGCGTTTGTTAAAAAAAAAAAAATTAAATCCCTTGCTTTACCTATCTGGAGGAGTCCGGGACTTAAGGGAGGCCAGTTTGGGCTTTAAACTTTAAACATAAGTCCTTACCTTTAAAGTTTAAATGTAGGGGGGGGGGGTTGAGCATTCGCAAAGATCGCCATTCTGTGAATGGCTGCCTATGCGCATGCTCAAACTATTTTTTGGGGGGTTGTTGTTTTTTAAACGCCCACAGCATGTGACCGGGCATACACCGATGGGAACCGCAAAATGGAGGTAAGTGTGATCACGTTTCTGCCGGCATAAACTGCACCGGTTCCAACTGGTGCAGTTTATGCCGGCAGAAAGCCCCCGTCTGAAGGTCTATGTCTGTTCTATGTGTGTTCACTTAGAAAAGAATCCCACTCACAGCTGGTCCTGTGCACTTTATTTACTTTATTTATAGTCTTCCTTTCTCACTGAGACTCAAAATGGATTACACGGTGCAAGTCAATGCAATAACTCACATGAGACGTCTAATAAGCAATGCAATAAGACTAGGATTTCAGCAATTTGAAATAGAGGAAAAAATAATGACATGTGGTATGTCAAACAATGCAGAAAATGGTATTACAAAGGCAGAAAGCACTGCAGTAAGAGCAGGATAATACATACAGGAAACAGTAGATCATATACCATGATACAGTTCACAGTCCTGTTCATTTTATAAAAGCTCCTTCCTGAACCACTCCATTATCCTATAGCCCTATTACCTTCATTCAAATGACCTCTTGAACCGTTCTGTTTTACATAGTTGGCAGAATGCCAAAAGTGTGGAAGCTTTCCGGACTTCCTCAGAAAGGCCATTCCACAAATGGGAGCCGTAGCAAAAAACACATGTCTCTCTGGGCGGTTGCTGATCTTTCCCATTTGTTGGGTGGCACCGTTAGAAGCCTTGAGTTCGTGATTTACAGAGAAAAGAAGGTTGGATTTACAGTTTCAGGTTCCAGTAACTGGAAGAAAGCTCTCACACTTCTTTAATTCTGCAAACTATGTAAAACAGTTGCTTGGGAGGGTGTTTTTATAAAGCTTATACAGAACAGGACTGTAGTCTATGCCACAGTGAACGCTATATATTTTTGATTTTTTAATATGTTCTATCATGCTCTTACAGCATTTTTTTCATTTTTTGTAATTCCATTATCTGCATTGTTTGACATAGCATGTTTGATACCTTTTTTTTTTGCATTTTTGTAAGCCTAGTCCTAGTTTACTAGATCTCTTGTGCTGTTTGATTACCATGTTCTATACCATGTAATCCACCTTGAGTCTCAAGTAGAAAACTGGTAAATAATTTAGAATAAATAAATAAATAAGGACCAATGCTCCCTCTAAGCTGTGGAGTCTTGTGAGCAAAAATTCTGCTTTGTGAGCTACTGGCACTAAAGTTGTGAGCGAGCGCTTTGGCTGCTGCATAAATTAGTTTGCTCTGGAGCCCTCCTTCCTGAGCTAAGACAAAAAATGTGTGAGCCGGAGGCTAAAAAACTGTGACCTAGCTCACACTAACTCAGCTTAGAGGGAACACTGATAAGGACTGACCACCTCACCACTGTACTCATTCCCCGTCCCCATAAAAATTTTCTGGCTACGGAGCTCCCATTTTGGTCTTTAAAAATTAAGAACAGCAGACTGCACTGTACTCAAACACATAACAGGAACCACTGTCATTCTCAGAGGACAAGTATAATGTGCACCCTCTTCTTTATACCCGACCACAGCAAGTAAGCAACAATAAATTTTGACAAGCTGAAGTTCACAGGTAGTCTGTAGGGGCAGTCCCATGTACAGCGGATTATAGCAGAAGAAGAAGAAGAAGAAGAAGAAGAAGAAGAAGAAGAAGAAGAAGAAGAAGAAGAAGAAGAAGAAGAAGAAGAAGAAGAAGAAGAAGAAGAAGAAGAGGAAGAGGAAGAGGAAGAGGAAGAGGAAGAGGAAGAGGATGAGATTGGATTTAT